>NC_138120.1:5839959-6080194 GCF_964146895.1 Miniopterus schreibersii | reverse complement strand
AAAATATAGTCACTCAATATATATATAACTTACATTGTGATCACCTCACTAAGTCTAGTAATCACCTGCGACTGTGCAAGTTTATCACAGTGCTATTGACTATATTCCCCTTCACCTTTTTCACCTGTCCTCCACTAGCCTCCCCTCTGGCAACCATCAGCTTCATCTCTGTTTCTATGAGTCTGGTTTTGTTTTTATTTTATATTTTATTTTATTACTTTTATTTTATTTATTTGTCTTTATTGATTTCAAAGAGAGGAAGGGAGAGGGAGGGAGAGGGAGAGAGAGAGGAGAGAGAGAGAGAGAGAGAGAGAGAGAGAGAGAGAGAGAGAGAGAGACATCAATGATGAGAAAGTCACTGATCAGCTGCCTCCTGCATGCTCCCCCACTGGAGATCAAGCCAGAAACCTGGGCATGTGCCTCAAATGGCAATCAAACCTCGATCTCCTGGATCATAGGTCGATGCTCAATTGCTATGTCATGTCAGCCAGGCTTGTCTTTATTTTAGAGGCCATGTATAAATGAAACCATATGGAATTTGTCCTTCTCTGTCTGACTTACAATACCCTCTAGGTCCATCCATGTTGCCCCAAATGCTAATATTTCATTCTTTTTTATTCCTGAGTAATGTTCCACTGCATACATGGACCATATCTTCTTTATCCATTCATCTATCCATGGGTACCCAGGTGGCTTCTATGTCTTGATTATTGTAAATAATGCAGCAATGAACACAGGGGTACGTATACCTTTTCAAATGAATGTTTTTGTATTCTCTAGATAAATACCCAGAAGTGGTATTGCTGTATTGAATAGAAGATCTATTTTTATTTTTTTGAGAAATCTCCATGCTGTTTTCCATAGAGGGTGTACCAATTTGCATTCCCACCAACAGTGCTCAAAGGTTCCCCTTTCTCAACATCTTTGCCAACACTTGTTTGCCGTCATGTTGGTAATAGACATTAGAGCTGGTCCTAGGCAATAGCTCATTGTAGTTTTGATTTGCATTTCCCCGAAGACTAGTGATGCTGAGCATATTTTCATGAGTTTGTTGGCCATCTGTATGTCTTTTTTGGATAAATGACTCTTTATATCCTCTGTCCTTTTTCCTTCTAATCTTCACCCAAGGATATGTTTTTGTTTTAAACTAATTTTAGAAAGAGAGGAAGGGAGATAAAAAGACGAGGGCGGGGAGAGAATCATGATCTGTTGCCTCCCATAAGTGCCCTGACAAGGGACTGAATCTGCAACCTATGTATGTGCCCTGACTGGGACTTGAACCACAATGTTTTTGGTGTATGGGACTGACCATGCTCCAACTAACTCAGCCACTCAGCCAGGCTGCCCCCTCACCCCACCCTGTCCATTGCTTGATCAGATTGTTTATTTATTTATTTTTTGGTTATTGAGTTGTATGGTGCCTTATATATTTTGGATATTAACCCTGTATCACATATGTCATTAGTGAACATAGTCTCCCGTTCAGTTAGCTGTCTTTTTGTCTTGTTTTGTTGATGGTTTCCTTTGCTGTGCAGAAGACTTTTAGTAGGATGAAATCCCATTTGTTTGTTTTCGCTTTTTTTCCCCTTTGCTTGATGGGCCATAGCCAGAAAGATATTACTAAGAACAATGTCAAAGAGTTTTTTTGCATGTTTTCTAGTAGGAGCTTTATGGTTTCAGGTCTTATATTTAAGCCTTTAATCCATTTTGAGTTTGTTTTTGTGTATGATGTAAGAGAGTGGTCTAGTTTCATTTTTGCATGTTACCTGTCCAGTTTTCCCAGCACTACTTGTTGAAGAGTATGTCATTACTCCAGCATATGTTCCTTCCTCCTTCGTGACAGATTAATTGGCCATGTAAGCAGGGCCTTGTTTCCAGGCTCTCTATTCTTTTCCACTGATCTATTTTGAGCCAGTACCATAATGTTTTAAATATAGCTTTGCGGTATGGTTTAAAATCAGGGAGTGTCACTTATATGTGGAATATAATAAACAAAATAAACTGATGAAGAAAGTGGATCCAGTAACATAGAAGCTTGGAACAAACTGAGGGATCTCAGAGGGAAGGTGGGAAGGGGTGTGTGGGTGGGGAGAGATTAATCAGGGAACTTGTATGTTTATGGGCATGGCCCATGGACGTGGACATTGGTGTGGGGAGGGCCTGAGGGTGGGATGGATCTGGGGTGGAGGGGATCAGTGGGGTTAAAAGGGGGGCATCTGTAATGGTCTCAACAATAAAGATAAAGAAACAAACAAACTAATTATTAATTAATTAATTATAATTAATTAATTAAATCAGGGAGTGTGACACTCCCAGGTTTGTTCTTTTTCAGGATTGGTTTGGCTGTGCATGGTGGGCGTTTTTTGTTATTTGTGTATATGATTCCGTATAAACTTTAGGATTATTTGTTCAAGTTCTGAGAAGAATGCCATTGATATTTTGATAGGGATTGCATTGAATCTGTAGATTGCTTTAGGTAGTATGGTCATTTGAACTACATTAACCCTTCCAGTCCATGAGCGCAGCATATTGTTCCGTTCATTTGTGTCCTCTTCATTATTTTTTTCTTCAATGTCTTATAGTTTCCAGAGTACCAGTCTTTTATCTTCTTGGCTAAATTTGTTCCTAAGTTCTTTTCTCTTTTCTTAACATAGGATGTAACCCCGAGGAGTGAGGATATTTTTTCCATTGATTTCTAGAGAGAGTGGAAGGGAAGGGTGACCAGGAGACAGAGATAGAGAGAGAAACATTGATGTGGGAGAGACACATTGATTGATTGCCCCCCACATGAACCCTGACTGTGGTGGGGATCAGACATGCAACCCAGGTACGTGTCCTGGACTGGGAATTAAACCCTCGACCCTCCAGCGCAAAGGCTGACACTCTAACCACTGAGTCATGCCTTTTTCCTAAGTACTTTATTCTTTCTGGTGCCACTGTAAATGGCATTGCTTTCTTAATCTCTCCTTCTGTTCTTTTGTTATTAGTGTATAAAAATATGATGAATTTATATATATTAATTTTTTCATCCTGCTACTTTACTGAATGCATTTATTAATTCTATTAGATATGTGTGCCTGTGTGTGTGTGTGTCTGTGTGTGTGTGTGTATTCTTTAAGGTTTTCTATATATGGCATCGTGTCATCTGCAGATAGGGATAGTTTTACTATTTCCTCTTCAATTTGCATATTTTTTAAAATTTCTTTTTCTTGTCTGATTGCTGTGGCTAATTTTTCAAAAATTACTTCTGTCTATTGTGATGATCATATGTTTTTTATCCTTAACTTTGTTGATGTGATGAAGCACATTTGTTGTTTTGTGGGTATTGAATCGCCCTGGCATCCCTGGCACAAATCTCATGTGAACGTGATGAATAATCCTTTTAATGTATTGCTGAGTTTGGTTTGCTAGTATTTTCTTGGCAATGTTTGTATCTAACGTCATTAGTTTCATGGATCTTGCCTATTGTTTTTCTAGTCTGTATTTTGTCATTTCTTCTCTGACATTTATTATTTCCTTCCTCTTGCTTATTTTGGGTTTTGTTATTCTTTTTCTAGTTCCTTCAGGTGTAAACTTAGATTTACACCTGATGTTTATCTGCAATTTTTGCTGCTTCTTGAGGTAGGCCTGTGTAGCTATGAACTACCCTCTTAGACCTGCTTTTGCTGTGTCCCATAAATTTTGTAAAGTTGTGTTTTCATTTCCATTTGTCTCATGGTAGTTCTAGATGTCCTGTTTGATTTCCTTTTGATCTGCTGGTTGTTTCATAGCATGTTGTTTAACATCCATATATTTTTGTTTGTGTTTTTATGGTTTTCTTACCATAGTTGATTTCTTGTTTCATGCCATTGTGATCAGAAAATATGCTCATGAATTCCATCTTCTAAAATTTATTGAAACTTGTTTTTTTGGCCTAATATGTGGAAAAGGTTCCACGTGTGCATGAGCAAAATATGTAATCTGTGGTTTTGGAGTGCAGTGTTGTGGTTGAATGTGGCATTTGAGGCCATTATTTCTCTATTAACTTCCTGTATGAATGATCAATCCATTGAGGTAAGTCCCTAGCTGTTATTGTGTTATTGTTAACTTCTGGCTTTATGCCATTAATATTTGCTTTATATACTTAGGTGTTCCTGTGTTGTGTAGGTGGATATTTATCATTCTGATATCCTCTTCTTAGATTGAGCCCTTTATCATTATGTAACATCCTTCTTTATCTGTTTTTGCTTTGTTTTAAAGTCTATTTTGTGTCATAAGGAATTTTTACTCTGTTGATGATGTCTTTTCACACACAAAATTTTAAAGCTTTCATGAAGTCCAATTTGTCTATTTTATCTTTAGTTCCCTGTGCCTTTGGTGTCAGATCCAATAAGTAATTGCCAAATCCAAAGCTGTGCCATGTGTTTTTGTCTAAAAGTTTTATAGTTTTAGGTCTTACATTTGACTCTTTGATCCATTTTGAGCTATTTTTGTTTGAACATGGTGTTAGGTAAGAGTCCAACTTCATTCGTTTGCATGTAGATATACAGCTGTCCTTTCCCTCACTGAATGGTCTTGAGACTCTTGTTAGAGATCATTTAACTCTATATGTGAGGGTATCTTTCTGGGTCCTGTATTCCATTACATTGGTTTATATGTATACACTTATTCCCATATGATGCCGTTTGGATTACTGTAGCTTTCTAGTTTGTTTTGAAATCAGAAAGTGTGAATTCTTCCATTCCGTTCTTCTTTTTCAAGCTTGTTTTGGTTATTTTGGGTCCCTTGGGAAGCCATCTGAATTTTAAGATGGGTTTTTCTATTTCTGCAAAAATTAAAAAAAGATTCCATTTTTTAACTCAAACTCTTGAAAAAATTTAAGTACTGATTTTAAAGGGCAAAGTTATGGATTTCATACAAATATACAGAGAACAGATATTGAATATTGTAGTTAACTTATTATCAACGAGGGTGTCAGTGAGATATTATAATCAGTTCAAAGGAAAAGTTAAAAAAGCACCATTTTAAAATGGAGTACAGGAAAGTTGAGATGCTCCTGTAAAATGGTTTTTCTAGGGCTGCTATAACAAATTACCACAAACTAGGTGGCTTAAGACAATAAATTTATGCTCTCACAGTTCTGGAGACTAGAAGTCTGAAATCAAGTTGTTACTAGGGTTGTTCTTTCTACGGGATTCTTCTGAGGGAGAATCTGTCTCATGCCTCTCTCCTAGCTTTTGGTGGTTTATTGATAATCATTGGAATTTGTCGGCCTGTAGACAGTATAGGTGGGGGAAAGTTCAATGAATGTCCACTGCACAGAATTCATTTGTATGTGTCTAAACAAGAATTATTTTTTTCATTGCTATAAGTTATCTACAATTTACAGAGTGGTAGAATAGATCAAGACAATGAAAGGACAGAACCTGGAAGAGTGTGCTGCCAACATTAATTTTCCACTGAAGACCTCAGGAATCTTTTTGTTTACTCCCAATGTCTTTATAACACTTAGAAACCTCCCACATTACATGAGAAACTTAACTGGAAGTAGTATAATAGAGTTTCAAAATATTAGGTTGCCTATATTCCTATATAGATTTGCAAAAGAGCTTCTGTTTTTTATTTTTGATCAGAAAATGACTGCTTTTTCCAGGGTAAGGCAGACTAAACACTGATTATAGTGAAGTGAAAAGGTTAGGCTCTGTTTACATTGTGCTTCAACCTATTCTATGCTTTGGTCTTCAGAAACCTAGTGAAGTCTGCAGGATGGAGATATTGTTCTCATATTACAGATTATGGAACTCCTCATATATATTCAGGAAGCTAGTCTAGTATTTCTCATTGAACTGGGGTCAGAATCCAGGTGAGATTTTCCTCCGCCTGTCCCCATCTGCCTTAAAGTTCAATGTCATTTAGTAAGTACTGAATCCTTTTTCTGAGGTCTTGCTACTTGAGATCCCCACCATGCTCTGGCTGAGACAGCCTCAAAAGCCCACATTTTAAGCAGCTCCTTTGACAGCCTGCAAACCACAGGGACTGTAACTTTCCGTCATTTCTCTTCGTGTGGTCAATTCCCAGAAAGACAAATTTAAAGCACTCATGCAGACAGGCACTGTGGCCATGGGGGAAGAATTTTATGGACCTGTGGGGCCGTTAATCCCTGGAGGGACAGCAGGATTAGTCCTGGTGTGGGTGCCGGAATTATTGTGACTAGGTACAATTCCCATGGGGAATGGGAATAGGGCCTTCTCTGACTTGCCAAAAGTATGTTCTCCTTCCCAGTAACGTTCGAGATTTTGCTCAGGCTCTGTCCATGACCCTGAGCGAAGTGTGATGCAGGAGGACAGTAGGCACCAACCCATATTATGCTGTCCTGAGACATAAGTATTCCACAGAAGTGCAGTTTTGTGTGCTTTGCACATCTGATTATTGCAGTTTTGTGGAATGAGGAGCAACTGAGGGAGGAGGAAGTCATAAAGAAACACTGAGTCACTGGCAAAGACTGGAGTACCTGCCCGACTATTACAGTGTTGGCAAGAGGTGGAAGGGGGCCACTCGCAGATGCAGGGAATTACTGTCACAGCTACCCCATCTTCCTCTGAGCTCCACAGCCCAGCCCTTTCCTCAGACCCTGGCGACTGGTAGACCACTGAGAACCCAGCACACAAGTGCCCTCCAAGCGATAAGGGTGTGGGAGTGGAGCTGTGTTCTAGTTGCGTGCAGCAGGGGGCCAGTCTGCCCACTGCGCCTGGGCAGGAGGACACTGTGGCTTTTTTCTCCCTACTGTTTCCAGGATGCAGCACACACCGTATGTCGGTGTGGGGAAGCGGAACACAAGTAAGCTCAGAACCAGCTGTTGCTTACCAGACTGAAGAGGTGAGGGTTTTCCTGCGTATCCCCTCCCTCCCAGCAGAGTGGGGCCAAACAATATAAGAGCTATGGTCTGTCTGGCCACAGTGGAGGCCAGAGAGGTACAGGTGATATGGCATGACCACACCACTTGGGGTCTTCGCTGCAGCTATAAGAAGTTTCCCAGTAATCTGGCTGTAACTAACTGTGGGGCTGGGTTGAGGGGGAAGGATAAGGGAAAGGGATTTCTATTAAAGCTTTTCCCTGACCTTACTTTCACCAAGCAAGATGCTCCAGAACTTTCCTTTACAAATTAGGGCCTCTATATTCAGTCCTCTGCTTTCTTAATGTGATTGCATAACTTTGACCTTGGAAACTCAGTCCTGGGTTATTTGACTTCAAACATCCCCGCAGACTCCTCCACACTAAGGTCCCAACCCTGAAGAAACAGAATAACCGGAGGCATCCAGATGTGCAAAGAAAGAAATAACACTATTTGCAAGACATGCTCTTATACATAGAAAATACTAAGGAACATGAACACACATAATAAATGAATCCTGCAAAGCTACTGTGAATCCCCTCCAGTTCTGGTTAATATTTGCTTTAAATATTTAGGTGATTTAATGTCATCTGCATATATGTATACAATTTTTATATCCTCATGATGAATTTACACCATTATAACTATATAGTGAATTTTTTGTCTCTATGACTGATTTAGACTTAAGTCAATTTTATGTAAGTATATCCACTTCTCTCTTTTTGTTACCATATGCAAGAAATTTTATCCCATCCCTTTACTTTCAGACTATGTATGTCTTTAAAACTGACATGGGCAACATATTTTTGAATGTAGTATTTCTTCATCTCTTCAGCACTCTATGTATTTTAATAGGAGAATTTAGTCCATTCCACTTTAAATTAGTTACTGATAAGTAAGGACGTACTGTAGCCATTTTGGTGTTTTCTGATTCTTTTTTTTTTTTTTTTGGTTCCTTTGTGTCATTTCCTTCTTGCGGCCTTTCTTTGGAATTTATTTTATACAGTGCTTTGCTTTGTTATTTTCTTTCAAATTTTGAGCATTCATTCTTTTATTGATGTATAATTGGCATAAAATATACTATTAATTTCAATTGTACATCATAGTAATTCAATATTTATATACATTAGGAAACAATTTCCACAATAAGTCTAGTGACCATTTTCACTAGACCTAGCTATTGCAATATAATTGCCTATGTTCCCTATGCTGTACTTTACATATCCATGACTATTCTGTAACTGAAAGTTTGTACCTCTTATTTTCCTACTCCTATTTAGCCTGCCCCTCCCCTGTCAGGTAAATAGCAGCTTACTTTCTGTATCTACCAGTCTCTTCTTATTTTGTTTTGTTTGTTATTTTCTCCTCTTTTTTTAGATTATTCATATAAATAAAATTATACCATATTTGTCTTACACTCTGACTTAATATGAAACTCTCTAGATCCATTCATGTTGCATATGGCAAGGTTCTATTCTTTCTATGGCTGCATAATATCCTGCTAAATATAAAAAATTTATCACATTCAGACATCAGAGTCATGGTGGCATGAGAGGTCTCCCTGGCCTCTCTCCTTGAAGTTTCAACTATTTGAATAGCTATAACACAACAACACATTCCCTGCTTAATGCACAAACACATCTGAGAGACCTGTGCGCTGAAACATGTAAAGGTGGGGAGGTGGGCATGAACCAGGGAAGTGGGAAGGGAGAAGAGCTGAGACAGTGCCCAGCATGCAGCCCGGAGCTCACAACCCAAGCTCACTGTGGCTCTCAGCCTAGAAAGGGGAAGAACTGGGTTGCCACTGATACTTCCTTCAGCTAGGACGAGCAGAGATATGGTGAGCATTCCTGCAGGAGTGGTCTGTACACACTGTGGCTTAACCCAGGGGCCTGGGCCAGGATGAAGCACAGAGGTGCAGCTAGGTTCTCTGGCAATCACCATTCCAGACAGAGAAACAATGCCTCGGAGCCCGAGCACCTCCCCTCACAGCCCCAGAGCTGACAGCAGGCCCCAGAAAAAACTGTATTAGTGAGTGTCAGGTTGCAGAGCACATTATCTGCAAACCCAAGAACTGGTACTACAGAAACATTCCCCCCCCCCGCCCCCCCCCCCCCTTCGTGAGTGATTAATCCCAGGGTCAGGTGGAGATACAGAAGGAAGGCCACTGAGGTCTGCCAGTCTCCATTATTGGGAGAACAAAGCCACAAAAGCACCAGACAGCCTCATGCAGGTCACCCCAACCCAAACAATGCTGCTTCACTGCCAGCAGCTTCTCCCTGCATGGGACAGCACGGAAATTTTACAAATCTGGAACCCTATTGCCCACCACATTCCCTCACAGTGTTGGTGCCCCGAGATCGAGGTGACCTGATCCCAGAGGAGATACCCACCTTCCCAGAGAACACAGACATCCATCACCCCACAGAGATCTGAAAAGCCACAGCAGTGCAAGAGAAACTAAAAACGTGTGCTTCAGCCCCACCTACTTGAAAACAATGGAAAGACTCCTTATCAATCTACTAGAGAAATACCACTTGTATGTAGATGCCTAGACAGGGAAGGAATTCATCAAATATTATTAATAACCAAGGTAATGAGGTAGCTAACAAAATAAAAAAATTAAAAATCCCTCCACAGAATAAACTTAAAGACATGGAAATATGTGATTTAAATGACAGAGAACTTAAGATTGCAGTTCTGAAAAACTGAAATAAAATCAATGAACAAATGAGTACAATAGAAATTATGGAAATAAAGAACTCAATAAAAAAAATCAATAATGAGCCAATGAGCATAGAAAATAGAGCTGAGCAAACAGAAAAAATAATCAGTGTTACTGAAGGTAGAAGTCTAGAAATGACACAGAGGGGAAAAGAAAGGATTTCAGAGTAAAAAAAAGAAAAAGAAATAGCTCTAAGAGAACTGACTCCATCAGAAAGAGCAATGTAAGAATAACAGGCATCCCAGGAGAAGAAGAGAGGGAGAAGGAAACAGAGAGCCTATTCAAACAAACAGTGGCTGAGAAGTGCCAACACCTATGGAAAGAGTTAGACCCTCAAATCCAAGAAGCAAAGAGAACACCTAATTATCTCAATCCAAAAAGGCCTTCTCCAACGCACATTGTATTAAGACTGTCAAAAATTACTGACAAAGAATTCACAAGGCACCCAGGGAAAAGAAAACAGTAATCCAAAGGAGGGAGGGCAAGATAGCTACCGTCTAAGGAAGTTCACTTTCTCCCAGAGAACACAGGCACCCACCTTGTGTTACCCAGAAGACTGGACTTGTGGGTAAACAGCAGAACATTTGATTTAAAAAACCAGCTGAGAAACAGCTGATCTGAAACACCACGAGCAGGGAGCGTGAAGAGGGGACAGGAGAAGATGCGGAGTGGGTGGGCGAGTTCATGTAACTGTGCAGCATGGCCTAGAAGCCAGAGGGAAGGTAGGATAGTGCAGCCCCTGGCCTCTGGGACTGTGCGGGTTCTCAACCTTACAGGGGGGATCCCCAATCTAGAGCAACAGAGAAGGGAAGGGAAGCCCATATAGCACTGGAGGGTGGGAATCAGTGGTGAGGTGATCCACCTGGGAGACTCAGACCACACCATCCCAGGCAAAACGCAAGTGGCTTTGTTACACCACCAGCCTGGGAGGTTTGCCCTGATCTGCCTCTGTGGAAGGGGCCATGGAGTGGAAGTCTGAGCCCGAGGAGGGGTCTGACTGGTTCACTCAGCAGTGAATCTGAGGGACTGAGTATTCTGTAAAGGAACTTTTGGCGGAGAGCAGGACAGGGGGCCAGTCTGAGTGTCCTGGGAAAGAGGCCTAATTCTCCCCACCTTGGGCAGAGAGGAGGCACCCCTTCCCCCACCTGTGGACCGGCTCTGGGCTAGAATTTCAGCCATGCTGAAAGTTCAGAGACCCAAGTACAGCTGGGGTTTCTTTTTGGGGGGATTTTTTCTTAATTTATATTTTTTATTCACTACAGCTTGGGGTGGTGACAAGGGGGTGCCAGTGATCCAGGCGGAGATGGGACATTGGAAGGAGAAGTGCCTGCCCACGTGTCCTACAAACTAGGGGTACCACCCCTAACACAAACCTGTTGAAACCACCAGGACTGGGAATGGATACCCTACAGAGCCCAGTTCCATGAAGAAAGAGAAAGCAACTCGGAACAAGTACATTCAAGGGGAGAGTACTGAAGCAGACCCAGTCTCTGGGCTATGGAGGCCTCACCCATCAGTTACCTGGGGCCCTGCAGGGCTTCAGTCAGGTTGGCCAGAGCCAGGCAGTGATAGTGAGTCACATTGGCCTGTACTACTCCCCTGCTACCCATACACCAAAGGGCCAGATACAACAACAGCATCACAGCAAAATCCAGTGAGCTCCACATATAGCAGAACCAAATGACTTTGTTGCTATTGTTGGTTAGTTTTTGTTTGGTTTGGTTTTACTTTCCCTCTCTTCTCCCCCCCTCCCCCCCAGCCCCAGGCCGAATATTCTCTTATTGCTATCTTTCATTTTAGTATATGTTATTCCGATTCTCTCTACCTTTTTTATAGGTTTATTTTTAATGAAATATTGTTTTTCTTTTCCTATTCTATAGTTTATTCAGTATTATTACTTTTTTAAATGATTATTATTGCACTCATTTTTTCTCTTTTCTTTATACTTACCTTATTTCTGGTTTCTTCCTTCTTTGCTTTCATAGTCTCGTTTGTGTGTGTGTGTGTGTGTGTGTTTTCTCCTCTAATTCTTTTGTGTTTTGTTTATTTTATTATTTTTTTAATCCTTACTTGAGGAGTGAGGATATTTTTCCACTGATTTTTAGAGAGGGTAGAAGGGATGTTGAGGGGGAGTTAGAGAGAGGGAGAGGGAGAGGAGAGAGAGAAAAAAACATCAATGTGACAGAGTCACATCGATTGGTTGCCTCCCACAGTTGCCCTGATATGGGGAGGGGACCAGTCCTGCAACCTAGGCTTGTGCTCTTAACCAGGACTGGAACCCATGACCCTCTGGTGTGCAGGCTGATGCTATAACCACTGAGCCACACTGGCCAGGGCCTCCTCTCATTCTTTTGGTGTCATGTCTTCTAGAGTTCTTTTTATGGGTGGGGGGGTGTTGTTTTTTAGTCTTTTCGTTGTTGCTGTTGTTTTTATTGTTATTGTTTTGTTTTCTTTATGTTGTTTTGGGTTTTGTCTGGTTTTGCCTTGTTTTGTTCTGTCAGCACCTGTACAGCAGTTGGCATGACATGGTCAGGCTTGAGACTCACAGTCAACAAGCCTGTGGGCTGAGCTCGCTCACAAATGGAACAACGGCAATCAAGACCCAAATTCAAAAGGAGAGCCCACATAACCCAAACAAGTGTATTTCCTAGAGCGCCCAGATCAGGAGATCAAGGAGACTACACCACTGGGTCCCACAAAGGCCACAGCACCAAGACTGGGAGGCATACCAGTCTTATCTGACACACAGAAAGAAACACAAAGTAGCAGTGAAAATGTGGAAACAAATATAAAGGCCACAAAGGAAAGAACAGGAGGAATCTCCAGGAAAAGAGCTAAGTGAAATGGAGGCAAACAATTTATCAGACAGAGAGTTCAAAGTAATGGCTATAAGGATGCTCAAACAGCTTAGTGAGAACTACAACCAACTTAATGAGAAACAACAAGAAACTTAGTGGAAACTACATTAGCATGAAAACAGATATAGCAATGACGAATAAGGACCAGTCAGAAATGAAGAATGGCCTGGCCGGGCGTGGCTCAGCAGTTGAGCGTTGACCTAGGATCCAGGCGATCGGGGTTCGATTCCCGGTCAGGGCACATGCCCGGGTTGCGGGCTTGATCAATGACCCTCTCATCATGGATGTTTCTGTCTCTCTCTCCCTCTCCTTTCCTCTCTCGGAAATCAATAAAGATATACTTAAAAAAAAGAAAAAAGAAAAAAAAGTAAATGAAGAATGGTCATAGCTGAAATAGCAAATACCCTGGACAGAAATGAATTAGAAGAAAAGGTATAAGAAAGCTACTCAATTAGAGCAGAAAAAAGAAAAAAGTAATTTAAAAACATGAGGACAGTGTGGGACAATGTGCAACGGAGCAACTACCGCATCAAAAGGTATCAGAGGGAGTAGAAAGCCAACGAGGATTGGAGAACCTGTTTGAAGAAAATATTGATAGAAAACATCCTTCACTTGTTGAATGAAAAAGTCACACAAGTTCAGGAAAAACACAGTCCCAATGAAAATGAATACAACGGGACCCACAGCAAGACACATTAGAATGGCACATGTTAAAGAGAAAATTTTAAGGGCAGCAAGAGAGAGGCAGTCACCTACAAGGGAGTCCCCATAAGACTGTCAGCTGATTTTGCAATAGAAACACTATAGGCCAGAAAGGAATAGCATGAAGTGTTCAAAGTAATGAAAAGCAAGGATCTGTATAACCAAGAATACTCTATGTAGCAAAGCTATCATTCAAAGTTGAAGGTGAAATAAAGTGCTTCCCAGACGAAAAAGGGAAACTTTAAGACAGATAACCTTGGGTTATTACTTATAGGTACTTACTTATTGCCATTTTTATTCTTTATGCCTGTGTTCCTGTCTTTCTCTCATTTCTTATTCTTACAACAGTCCCTTTAGCATTTCTTGCAGTGCTGCTTTGGTGGTAATAAACTCTAGCCTTTTTTTGTCTGGGAAGCTGTGGAATAGGCGGAAGCTATACTGCTCTCCTGCCCGTTCCAAACTGGATTTGCAACTAAAATATAGATCAATAAGCCTGAATGACCAGAAATATCATAACCAATGATCCACAGAAGCAATGTGGAGTCATAAGAACAGCAGAGACATGGAAAGGCCTGGATGTATACCCACATACCAAGGATGATATTCTGGAAGCGTATCTGGACTGCAAAGTTCTTCCCTGAGAAGCTTGGTGTCTCAGCCCCACACAGGGATCCCTAACCCAGAGCACCAGAGCCAGGAAGAGGAGCGTGCATAGCATCTGACTGAAAATCAGCAGGGAGAGAAGGGAGTCTGCTAGAAACCCTCTTCTAAAGGGTCAGTGCACAGGATCTTGTTCTTGAACACTCACCTTTGGCTCCAGTAGAGGGAAGGAAACTCAGGGCATAAGGAAGCCATACACAGAAGATCTGCGTGGTGTGGCCTCAAGGAAAGATCTGGAGGGTCAGCCACTGCTAAGTCCTTATCTCACAGCACCCTCAGACGCCATCAGAGCATTTACAGTGCCAGGCTGGGGAGTGCACTAGCCCAATCCTCCAACTGCTGTGGCACCACCCTGCTGAACTCATCTTTCAGATAGGTCCACTGGCTTCACAAAGCAGAAACCTCTGTGCACTTTTTTTTTTTGAGGAGCTGTTGGCAGAGACGCACACAATCGTCAAACTGTGTAACTCTGGAGCAGGGGACATTCTTCCCACCACGGCGTGCCACTGGCATACCCTTACCCACTTGAGAGATCCACTTGTCCTGTGATCCCAGTGGCCACGCTCTGCTGAGCTCAAGACCCGGGGGGCGGGGAGGTCAGCTGGCTGCACACAGTCAGGACCTTCGATGTGCTTTCTCCTGGGAAGCTCTCGTTGGAGACTCAGACGGGCACTGAGTTGTGCCACCCAAGGGCAGGGTCTGTTCTTCCTCTCCACCCCCAACCCCATGCTACTGGTGTCCCTTCCTCATTGGGAGATCTACTTGCCCTGTCTTCCTGACTTTTGAGATCTCACATCCCATACAGGGGTCAGCTGGTTCCACACAGCCAAAACCTTTGGTAGGATTTTAGCTGGGAAACTCTTGTTAGATACTCAGATTGGCACTGAGTTCTGTGATTCTGCAGGACGGGCCATTCTTTCGCTGCTGCATTCTGCCAGCTTCCCTCCATGTCGCATCAGGTAACCCACTTGTCCTGTTCTTCTAACTCCTGGTGGCCCCACACTTTTGAGCACAAGTCCTGGGAAGTGTTGACTGTGTAGAGCCAGGACCTTTGGTGTGTTTCTTGGGAAGCTTTTGATGGTGATTTAGCAGACAGGCACTGAGTTGTGGGGCTCTGGAAGCATGAACCTTTCCCAACCCCACTGCAAGCTGCAGGAGCTGCTCTCCCTACTTGTCCTGTCCTTTAGTCTCTCGATATCCCCACTCTCCTAGCCTCATGTCCTGCACAATTTTTGACTGTTTGCAACTAATGTGAGCCTGTGGTGCAGTCTAGGTGAGCTATGGTCAGAGGCTAGGACAGAGACTAGGTAGTGTGGATCTGGAATAGGGGCTACTTTCTCCCACTGAGTGGCTGATCATGTTGCTGTTAAGCAAATGATCGTTCTCCTGATTCCAGAACTCCAGCCATATTGAGCTCACACCTTGTGGAAGACACTGCAAATTGTAGCCAGCCTGGGCCCCAGTTCTCAGATGTTCCTCACAAAGCTCTCCAGGAACTTCAGGCAGCCTGAGGAAGTGGTAAAGCGGCTGACAGGTCAAAGAGGATTTTGGAGTGCCATGGGCCTTTTGCTGATACACCCCGAGGCTTGGAGCTGGTGGAAGCCAAGGTTTTTACACCACTTGGACCCTCCCAAGCACATTCAATCCCAGTAGAGGTAGCCAGAAACTTTAGATCATTTGGTAGCTCCAGACAGGTATCCCAAGGCCAGTTAATGGCCAAGTCTGACATCAACCTACACTGGAGCCCCCCCCCCCCAAGTGAACCCACCATTTACCAAAAATATGGCGGGTTTGAGGGTTTGAGATTACAGCTAGCCACACAACTGGCACACCCTAAGGAAGATTTTGGTAACCACCAGACCCAGCTGGGGCCACCTCTGCTTCTTGGGGCAGTGTGTGCACAGTGGCTCACAGTTGATCTTCATAGTATGCCAGCCTGAGGGTTAACCCCACTCACAAACAGAAACACAGTATTCAAGACTCTACTACAGCATGAGGGTTCACATAACCCACAAAAGAGACATTTTTGGAACACGTAGCTCAGGTGATCTGAAGGGTTGTGCACTGACACAGACAAGGCACCTGAAAATAAAACTAACATAGTAAGTTTGGGAGTCACAGCAGATGTAGCTAATACAAACACAAATGCAAAAAGGAACACAAAACAGACAAAGGAATATGCCCCAAATAAAAAAAAAAAAAAAAAAAAATGAGAGCAATCCAAAGAACAAAGATCTAAATAAAATGGAAAAAACCAAACTACCAGATACAGGGGTATTTGTGTCTCTTTTTTCTTTTCTTTTCTTTTCTTCTTTTCTTTTCTTTTTTTTTTTTCTTTTAAAATAAAAGGGTTATAAAATGATCAAGGAACTAGGGGGGCCTGGGAGTGAAATGTATTATCTCAGTGAGAAAGAGATAGTAAAAATTTTAAAGGACATTAAAAAATTTAAAAAAGAGCCAGTCAGAAATGAAGAATACAGTATCTGAAGTGAAGGGATACACTACAAGGAATCAACAACAGTTTATATAAGGCATAGGATCAAATCAGTAATTTAGGGTGCAAGATAACAGAGAATAGTCAAGTAGAGCAATGAACAAATATTTAAAAAAATGAGGACAGTTTAAGGAACCTCTGGGACAACAAGGGTAACAACATCCACACCATAGAGGTACCAGGAGGAGAAGAGAAAGAGCAAGAGATCAAGAACTCATCTGAAGAAATAGTGACTGAAAATGTCCCTGACCTGATGAAGGAAAAAGACACAGATGTCCAAGAAGCACAGAGTCCCAATCAAGAGAAACACAAAGAGACCCACACCAAGACACATCATAATTAAAATGCCAAAACTTAAGGACAAAGAGAAAATATTAAGAGCAACAAGAGAAAGACAGTTGTTTAAAAGGGAGCTCCCATAGCAGTCGGCTGATTACTCATGGGAGAGCCATTACCCACACACTCTGGGTTCCTGGGGAAATCTAGGAGGCCCTGACTTGTGTGGCTCTAGGACAAAGGAAATTTTTGGCTCACACAGCTTATTTCTTCACATGGCCAAATTCTGGGCCTCACTGGGCTTAATAAACTCTGCTGGCCTCAACCTGATGACTCCCTGAAACCTCACCCCATCACAAAGGTGTGCAAGAATGCAGCAAATGGCAGTTGGACTTGGTATACTCTGGGACTATGCTGAGTGGCCTCAGATCCAGGACTGGCCAGTTTTTGTTCTGTGTAATTTATTGTTTCAGGTCGTATCTTTAGGGTTTGATCCATGTTGAGTTAATTTTTGTATATGGGGACAAACAGTAGTCTGTTTCATTCTTTTGTATGTGGCCTTCCAATTTTCCCAGCATGAACTGGTGTGTTTTATGGAGTGTATTATATAGGAAAAAGGGGGGAGACTTGATATTTGGGCTCAATTACATTAAATGGAAAGAAGAAACATTCTTCCCAACCCTGATATCAACAAGAAAAACAAACCAAGAAAAACTGCAGAGATCAAATTTGTTTTAAATCTAAGATGGAAACACATGGTGGAGACAGCAGAATCCATTCAACTAGTATGAAGCCTGAAGCAATTGCGGATCACTGTGTTTGAATGCTGGGTGGGTCAGCCAAAGAGATCTCAGTCATCTCTGCGTTCCCCTGTAAGTCCAGACAAGTAAACAATTTTGAGTATTTTCCTAGAGGGGCAAGGATGTAGGCAGATGTGGCAGCATGAAAACTGAAATTCTTAAAGCCAATACTCCGCTTTTTGCAAAGACTTCTGAGCTCCAAATGATTTGTGAGTCCCCAAAGAGTAAGTCCAGAGGAACAGAAACACAACGCTTATGATTGTTTTCACCTGACGCTAATATCTTGCCCTCCCAAACACTGGAATAGTTCCCAAGTTCTTCTAGTACTTTTAACCACGTGGATATAATCCCCTTGAAAACTACAATTCCCAGTAGGCCGCAGGCATAGCCCAGCGGGTACTTTTGTTTTCTTTTTAGAAAATGCAATTGCGCTCTAATTCCCATCCTGGAGTTGGAGCTAAGGTCGCGCAGCTTTCTGGGACTTGCAGTCAGGTCCATAACGTTTACGTAGGTCTGCGCAGACTCACGGGCCCTCCGTTTGCCCTTTGGCCCATAAGTCCAGACCAGTCTCCATAGCTCTCCACCTCTATCACACTTTGTCCGGTAGGGGCCCAACCTTCTCCGGTCACGTGGATTGTATGCAGTGCACTCATTGGCCTCCGGAATTCGGAAGCTCAGGAGCTCAGCTGACTACTCCGCTGTTGGGTCACAGTGCATATGGGTTGGGCTACTTCCGTCACGTCTTTGCGACGCAGGTAAAAGGCGCAGTCTGGGGGAAAAGGCGGCGACTCGGAGGAGACGTTTGAAGCCGCAAAGAGTTGGACCCACGACAGAGCCCATAGCAGGTAAGTCCAGGAAATGTCCTGGTTTTCGCTGGACGCCGGGATTGTAGAGTGAATTCGATCGCTTGCCACGCTAACCTAAGCCGCGTGAGAGGAACTTTCGTTTTTTTTTCTCCTCCCAGCGTGACGACAGCGGGAGCAGGTGTGTGTATAGTCGTTTTGGAATAAATGGCGTGGAGGGGCATGCTTGGGTTTTAGAACTCGCAGCTGAGTGGTCAAGGAGGCGAGAATATAGCCGCGGTAAAAGGTGAGTGGCGGGGGCGTGCCAACTGTGACACCACGTGCGGTAGGCGACATAGGGTCCCCACACGGTCTCAGGAGTCGGTTATCTGCCCTTCCAGCCCATGTTGTCCGGGTGCCTCCAGTGGTGCGCACTCTATCAGTTGACTGAATTGCGCAGGGCTTGCTCTGGATTTTCGGTGGGACGTAGGAGACTCGGGTGAGTTCAGGCAGACAAGGAGAGATTGTTGCGTAGTTAAATAATGGCGCTGCGCGCCCTTTTCTTGGTTTTCCTTTGCTCTCCTCCTCAGCGCGGACTGATGGGACCCTGAGTCGGAGATATAAGGGTTATTTGTATCCGGAATATTGGCTCTTGACAGAATATATGTAGAGCCAAGAGATGTAGAGGTGATTTTGAAGTACCTTGGCCCAACGACATTGGTGAGCACCATCGCCTTTGTAATAACTGTCCTAACTTTTTTTTTTTTTGTCCTTCCTGTCTTCCTTCCCGTTGGATTGTACTTGAGCCTTCCCCCACACGGCCTTTGGTCTCTCATTCTGGGAAACCAGCTGGAACATTCAGCTTGTCTTTACTTCTCTCTGAATACAGAAAATTTGAGCCCTTCAGAGTGGGAAAACTCCACTTTTTCTGGAGTCGTTGCTGAGAATTATAAGAAGGACGTGCGACTCCTAGGCTATTGCTGTAGACTTTTCACAGCCTTGGAGTGACAAATTTTAGGGAAAGTACCTCTTCTTTCAAAATACTGAAATGTTCACTCCTCTGAAATTGTAAAATAATACTCTTCTAACATGTCTAATTAATTTTAAAAAGTCTTGTGTACATTTCAGCAGTCTCAAGAATTACCTATTGGGGGGACCTGTCGGGTCTATTCATTTCTCTCAGTATGGTGTTATATGTAGCTTCCTCCCTCCCCCGTTTGTATTTCGAAAGAAAGATCCAGTATTTGCGGGATTGAAGAAGAAACTGTGGATGAAAGATACTCTAGGGCAGAGATTTTCAACCTTTTTCACCTCATGGCATACATTAAACTAATTGTAATTACTAAAATTCTGTGGCACCCCAAAAAGTATTGTGCATATTTTTTGCCTATCTAATAAAAGATAGATATAATTTTGATTCATACACACCAGACGCCTGTTGTGTTGGCTGTCATTTTTTAAATTTCACAATCTAACGGAAAAGAGGTAAGTGCCCCTCATTAAATAGTCAGGTATTACATGTTTTAAAAAGTCTTGAGGCACACCATTTGAAAATCACTGCTCTAGGTAGTACAGATTGTCACTTTGGGTGACAGTGATTTTGTAGGTTCTTTCCAAAGGGACAACTCTGATTTAAAAACAAAACACTGCAACTTAAGTTCCTATTTATATTGCTTGGGATGAGGATAGAAAGTTGTTGAATTGGCAGCAAAGGTTACTCAGCATTTTAACCTTTTCTGGTTAGTAGCTGGGTACAAGTAGATTCTACTTGTGTTTCTACTGTCTCATTTTGTGTACTCACTTCTACATTTCCTTTCTTTTTCATGCTTTTCTGTGCATCTTTCTACTTTTAGTTCCTTCCCTCATTTAATTGACTGTGGCATGGGATTGAAATACTTGATTAAATATTACTTTTTAAATTTTCACTTTAAAAAGTTGAGGAAATATCTTGTATTGGCAAAAATCATTTTTATGTAAGTTCTTTATGACCATTAATTTTTAAACTTTCTTTTATCACTACCTTGAAAAAATATTCTTTAGTTCTAAGTTAACCTTTGCACCTCTTTTAGGAAGCAGAAATAATGTATAATTGTGTTGTTTTAAAAAATATTGAGAATATTTAAAGAAAAATGACTCATATCACTCTTTAGTGGAGGTGATGGGCTTTATTGGGTTTTGTTATTTTAGAATTACCTGTTTTTTCTGTCAGTTCTGTTCATTTTTGTTTCTCTTTTGTAGTTTTGTTGTTAGGTTCGGATACATTTATGACCTATCCTTTCATCAAATTTTAATGCATTTTGTCTTACTCGTAACAATTTTTTGTTTTGAGACTATTTTGTCTAGTTGTAGGATTGCCAATCTGCCACTTTATTTTATTATTTTATTTTAACTTAATTTTATTATTTTATTTTATTATTCACCTGAGAACATGCTTTCACTTATTTTTCAGAGAGAGATCCCCAGTGGTTATCAAATCTGCAGCCTGGTTATGTGTGTCCTGACTGGGAATCAAACAGCCTTTTAAAGTATGCGGAATGATACTATAACTAACTGAGCCACACTACCCTGGGATTGATGCCTCTTTATTTTTATTTATTTTCTAAATTTTGAAAAATATATATCTTTATTGATTTCGGAGAGAGGAAAGGAGAGGGAGTGAGAGAGAGAGAAACATAAATGATGAGAGAGTCATTGATCGGCTGCCTCCTGCACAGCCCCGACGGGAGATGGAGCCGGCAACCCTGGGCATATGCCCTGATCAGGAATCAAACCCCAATCGCCTGGATCCAAGGTCGACGCCCAACCGCTGAGCCACACCTGGTGGGCCTTGATGCCTCTCTAAAAACAGTTGCTTAGTAAATAAAATATATCTCCGTTTCTTCCACAGGCATCTGTTAAGGGGACCAAAATATCAGGAACTTTGTGTTCCCATCCCTTTCTACAATGCTTTCCTAATGCATCAAGAGAGACCGGTGTCTCCTCTGAAGCTGTGAAGGTGCACAAGGCAAAGTATTGGTGGCTTTTTTGAGAGTAGCAGTTAGGAACACACTCTGCCTTGGGTAACAGTGAAGCACCAGGGTATGGTAACCTGTACTGTACAAATTCAAATAGGTACCAGTCAGCAGCTGATAAATTTGCAGGCACTTGAGGCTGCTGACAGAGGAAATGGAAGTGTGCCCACAGAATGAGTTCTGTTGCAACTGGATCAAACTCTTATGCTGACTTTAGGTGCCAATGCTTGTCAGCCTACCCCTTGTTGGCAGTTCAGGTAACCATAATCAGAAAACAATCTTTAAGGCTCTTTCTTCACATAATCCTCACATACCAGAATTCTTACAACAAGCTATGTTTTTTTTACATCTGCACATTCAGAATTTAGAAACTGGTATGAAAAAGCACATGCCAGTCTCCCCAGCATAAATGAAAGACGTTTTGCCTGTGTTTAGGTCTTTGGGAAAAGGTTTCACCATTGCCAGATAGAAAAATATGCTTTGTTGTTTGGGGGTTTCTTCTACTCTTGAATATCCTGATTAGGCCCATTGGGTTCATGGTGGACAAGGCTTCAAGTCCATTGACACACGTTAGACTTTGTCCCTTTTGTGTGACTAATGCAGGGAGCTCCAGTGTGCCCTGGCAGCAGATACCCAGGTCTTAACATGCTGCCTGGCCTCTAACTTCACAGTTCAAACCCCCCACTTGTGCAGGTTTTCTTGAAGGCTCTGCCTACAAACTTACCACATTCACCTGGGTGTGAGAGAGAAACATTGATCCTGTATGCCCCCAGTGGGGATTGAACCTGCAGCCTAGTTATGTGCCCTGACTGGGAATCAAACTTGCAACTTTTGGGTGTGGGATGATGCTCCAACCAACTGAGCCACCTGGCCAGGGTTATGTTTCTTTTGCTTACAATTTTTATGCAATATCCTTTTCTGTCATTTTATTTTGAGTTTATTTGTGCCCTTATATATAAAGTGATTCTCTTGTAGATAGCATATAGGTGGATCATGGTTTTCTAAAAAAACTGTCATTCTTTGCTTTTGGATTGGAGAGTTTATCCCACTTACATTTAAAGTAATTACTGTGAGAGAACAATTTACTTCTGCGATTTTGCTTTTTGTTTTCTATTTGTCTTTAATCTTTTTCTCATTTCCTCCATACTGCCTTCTTTTGTAATGTAGCATTTTAATTCTGTTCTCATTTCTTCTTCGTACATTATGTAGTTATTTTCTTAGTGGCTCCCTGGGGGAGGGAGGGTATTACAGTTGATATCTTACATTTACAACAAACTAGTTCGAATTAACACCTGTGTAGTCTCATTAGTATATAGAAAGTCTGCTCTTACACAGTTCTGTCTTTTTGTTTTTTCAGAGAATAGATCTTAATGCATTATGTGCTAATAAAGTAGATTTATAGTTACTGTTTTGTAAAGTTGAATTAAGTCATGTAGGCAAAAAAGGAGTTATAGACAAAAAATGTAACAAAACTGGTTTTTATATTTATCTGTACAGTTATCTTCACTATTATTTTTTATTTCTTTGTTTATGGCTTTGAGTTAATGTGTAATGTCCTTTCATTTCTGTCTGAAAGATTCCACTTGCATTTTTTGTACTGCACGTCTACTAGGAGCTTTTATTTATCTGGAAATGTTTTGTTTTGTTTTTTAATCCTCCCTGGAGGATATTTTTTTGATTGATTTTTTTTTTTCCCTTTCTTTCTTTTAGAGAGAGTGGAAGGGAGGGAGGGGAAAGGAGAAAGAGAGACAAACTGGTTATCTCCTGCACACACCCTGCTTGGGGCTGGGAATTGAACCCAAGACACTAAAGTGCCTGGGTCAGTGCTCTAGCCACTGAGCCACACTGGCCAGGGATGTTGGGAATGTTTTAATGTCTTCATTTTGAAGGATAATCTTTGTGTTTATCGTTCTTAGATTGAGTTTATTGGATGTGTAGATTAATGGTGTCACATAGGTCTTTTAAGCTCTGTTGATTTTTCTTCTTTCTGTTTCTCAAACTGCATAATTTTAATTTACCTAGCTTCCAGTTTGCTGATTCATCTACCTGGTAAAATCTGCTGTTGAACTTGTGTAGTTAATTTTTGTTGTTAATGCTCACTGGAGGATATTTTTTCCACTGACTTTTAGAGAAAGTGGAAGAGAGGCAAGGAGAGGTGGAGAGAGAGGAAACCATCAACATCCTGACTGGGGCTCGAACCCACAACCCAGGCACGCATGTGCCCTTGCCCCGGGAGTCAAACCCTGGAGCGTGTGCAGGCCGACACTCCAACCACTAAGCCACACCAGCTGGGATGTTCAGTAAATTTTTAATTGAAGTTACTGAACTTTTCAGCTGTGCAATTTCTGTGTGGTTCATTTTGAAATACTTTATATTTATGCTGTTGTATGTTGTTCATATGTTTTTCTGATTTCCTTTAGTACTTGATCCATAGTTTTTTCTAGCTCTGCACATATTTATAACAGTTGATTTAAAATCTATATCTAGTAAGCTCAGTGCTAGGCCTTCTTCATCAAGGACATTTTCTCTTCATTGCTTTTATTTCTGTGAGTTTCATGTTTCTTTTATTTTTATTTATTTTTTATTTTTAGAGAGAGGGAGGGAGAGAGAGAGAAATACTGATGTGAGAGAGAAACTGCATACTCCCCCAATGGGGATTGATCCTGCAACCTGGGCGTGTGCTCTCATCAGGAACTGAACCACCAACCTTTTGAAGTGTAGGACAACCCCCAACCAACTGAGCCACACCAGCCAGGGGCCAGGGCAGACTTTCATGTTTCTTTACATGACTTGTAATTTTTTTGTTGGCTACTGAATGTTTATGACTATAATGTCTTGGCTGTAAAATAAAAACTAACCCTGATTTATATAAGTGAACTTATTGAAAGAGACTATGGGAATAGAGGGAACACTGTGACCTAAGATATGGGAATGTGTTTCAGAATAGCAGAGAATTATTTTTCTTTCTTTGGGAAGGGGAAACAAGATTAGAATCTTTTTAAGGGGAAATTGGCAAACAAAGGAGAGTTAGCAGACAGGTGATTGTTGCAGTTACAGGGAAATGTGTCTCCACCGATTCTGTAATTAGCTGTTAATAGGGGCATATTTTGTATTTTTGTGCTTCATCATGGGTAAGCCAGTATTCAGGGGTGTGTGGAAAGAAAAATAGCTTCAGTAAAATTTGGTCAGGCCAAGGCAGTAAGGAATACAATTATGAACACTGAACTCTGGAAAGGTTTGTTGTTGCTTCTCATTGGTTGTATTTCTTTGTTTAGTGACTTTGGTTTGTATAGTGAATTATTTTTATAAAAATTGTACAATAGTCCTCTCCTTTTCTATGGGGGATATTTTTCAAGACCCCCTGTGTATGCCAGAAACACCACGGACAATATTGAACCCTGTATATATGTTTCTACACACATATACCTGTGGTAAAGTTTAATTTAAATTAGGTACATTAAAAGATCAACAATAATAAAAATGGAATAGTTATTATAATATACTGTGATAAAAGCTATGTGAATGTGGTCTCTCTCTCTCTTGCTCTCTAATAATTTATTTTTTAGTCCAACCCTATTCCTGAGTCTATATAGTCACCCCTACTTTCAGAAAATGGTTTGGTGTCACTTGTCTCAGGAAACCCTTTGCTGAAGTCTTCACTTAGGCTCTGTGCTTTTTAGCGTAACGTGGTGTCATGAATTGGAACATGTTTTTTGTTTGTGTCTTCCACTCACAAATTTAATCTTTTCCGTCTTAACTAATCACTTATCACACACTGGGGATATAACTTTTGCAGTTGGAGGTGTGACAGAAAAATTAACACAGCTTTCATTTTCTTTTCAATTTCACAGATAGAAGATTTGTTCTTACCATAGGTTTTAGCAACTTCATCATAAGAATTTTTTTTTTCTTAATAAGTTGAAAATTCACCTTTTCACTTTCCAGCTTCTCTTTGGCATTTTTGAGTTGCCAGCATCATTACTCTTGTTCTTTGGGGACATTATTAAGTAAAAGATGTGTTAGTTGACCAAAAGCACCACATTACCATGATAGTCTATCTCATACGAGAAGGCTACTAAGTGACTGAAGTATGTGGAGACACTGGACAAAAGAATGATTCATACCAGGCGGGACTGAGCAGGGTGGCCTGAGTTTTATCATGTTCCTCAGAACTGTGCAGAATTAAACTTTGTAAACTTATGAATTGTTTACTTCTGGAATTTTCTGTTTAGTATTTTCATACCAGGTTAACTGCTGGTAATTGAAACTGCGGGTAGCGTAACTGTGGGTAAGAGGGATTTTAATTGTAATATTACTGTATAAATTGTCCCATGTGATCACTGAACCCTGTTGTGTTAGCTGAGAGATCAGCTGTGATTTGAAAGAGATTTCCTTAAATGTGTAGAACAGCAAAACAACAACAAAAAAGAACTCTACCAGTCTTTTAAAATTGGCTTTGTTTGGTGAACTTTTTTTTTTAACCCTTAGCGGAGCCATTTAAAACTTGCCTTGGCATATACACCTCCGCTTTTGCATAAACAGGTACATATAAGAGTTTTCTGAGCATGCATCCTGCCCGGAAGTGTGTGGCCTTCTACATTCCCTGGAATACCTGGAACTATTTTAAAGGTCTATTCTTCCGCGGATCTTCTTTCCTAGCCTTCTTCTTTACGTTCTTTCGTTCTCTATGCTGCTTCTTTTGCCCATTCCTTAGCCCAGGTGACTATGGCTGTTGTTTTAACATTTAGGAGGCTACACCAGTCCTGAGAAAATCCTGATGCTGGCAAAACAAGACATACCCCAAGCCACTCCTTGGAGAGAGCTGTGATATACATCAAAAACCACAGTCAGTGTTATTAAGATCAAGGTCTCTATTACCCAGTCTGGCACCAGTAAGCCATAGCAGAATGCTATCCACCTCCAAGCTGGGGATTAGGGAAGAAGACGAGATGTAGGCATCTTAAAAACACACAATGGTCTTTTATTAAAATGTAGTAGCTACTTTCTTCAATAAGCAATCCCTTGGTGGTTGTAACTTTTGATTAGATTCCATAATGTCAGAAACGTTGATTTGGGCAGTTTAATTGTTTTAGTGTAGGAATTTCTTTGGAACTGCCCCCTTTACAATTTTTGGTGATGTTCCTCCACTATAAGCTTAACTTTGTAAAGTGGTATGTGGATAACAAATTGAATTAAAAATAAAAAACTTGCATAAGTGACATAGCTCTTAGTGAAATTTATAGTTAGTATATGAAAATATCCCAAATAAAATTCTTTGCCTACTTTTTCTTCTCACCCTCCACTTTCTTTTTCTTTGGTCATATGTAAATATAAGTAACTTTCACACAAAAATAATGGATGTGACAGTATTTGAAACAAAGTGTTATAAAAGTTAAATATAGTGTTCGACAGCATTGAGCATCAAGAATGCTTAATATTTTTTAAGGTGGTCATTTGCAGAAGAGAAAAGGTTTAGACACTGAGATGGTATTTTTATGATTCAGTTTATTTCCTAGTTAAGTTATTTGGCACATATCCCTGTGTAAATTCTTTCACTTGATGGAAAATATTTACCTATCAAATCATCAGTGTTGTCTCCTTGTACTATAAGAATAATTTTTATTATCATGTATCTTCTTGGGGGTTGATTTAAATCCTACATAATATTTTTAAAACATCTCAGGAAAAACTTTCACTCGCTCCACTCTTTTACCCTTTAATCTGCTGTAAGTATTACATGCAAAGAAGACCTGTTTTTCTGCTCCTATAAGTTAGAATAGTTTGGTGGGAAATAGTTTCTAAAAGTTATGCTAGTAGTTTATTTTTATTTATTTTTCCTCACCCGAGAATATTTTTTCCATTGATTTTAAGAGAGTGGAAGGGAGGGAGGTAGGGGGAGAGTGGGAGAGAAACATTGATGTAAGAGAGACACATCAATTGGTTGTCTCCTGATGGGCTGGAGAGTGAACCTGCAACCCAGGTATGTGCCCTTGACAGGAAATCAAACCTTTGACCCTTTGATGTGTGGGCTGACGCTCTAACACTGGGGAACACTGGCCAGGGCTCTGCTAGTAGTTTAGAAGAAAATATTTTTCTTTAAGATTGGAAGTGTAGATCTCATTAATGTAATTGTCTGGTAGACAGAATAATGTCCTGCTGAAAGATGCCTGTGTTGTAATATCTGATAACAGTGAATATATTACCCTGCATGGCAAAGGGACCTCCCAACTGTGATTTTTTTGTAGGATCTTGAGATGGGGAGATTGTTCTGGATTTATCTGAGTGGGTTCAGTGTACTCGAAAGGGTTTTTATAATAGGAAAGTAGTCAGGTCACAGTCAGAAGGACATGTCATGATGAAAACAGACATCAGAAAGAAATCTGAAGATGCTGTGCTACAGATGTTGAAGAGGGAAAAAGGGGGTGATAAGCCAAGGAAAACAGGTGGCTTCTACAATCTGAAAAAGAGAAGGAAACAGACTCTCTCCTAGAGCTTCCAGAAGGAGCATAGTCCTGGTGACCCATTTTGGACTTCTGGCCTCCAGAACTATAAAAAAAATGTGAATTTTAATCTATTAGATTTGTGGTAATTTGTGACAACAGTAATAGGAAACTAATAGCATGCATTTTGTAAACTGTTCTTATTCTTAAATTGTTATAGCAGTTTTCTCTGGGTTAGAAATTTGCAGTTATATCTAATTTTCTTACAATTTGTGAAGTAGGTACTGTACATCCAGGATTATAGGTAAGGAGACTTAAGAGGTTGACCTCTCCCCATGGTCACAGAAAAGGTGGTAAGTGGTATTTGCCAAGATTGGTTCTTTTGGCTCCAAAGGCATTACCTATTCCATTTATCTCATGTTCTTTTTTTTAAAAAAATACAGCTTTATTGATTTCAGAGAGAGGAAAGGAGAGGGAGAGAGAGAGACAGAAACATCAATGATGAGAGAGTCATTGATCGAGCCCGCAACCTGGGCACGTGCCCTGACCAGGAATCGAACCCTGATCGCCTGGATCCCAGGTCGATGCTCAATCGCTGAGCCACGTCTGGCCGGGCTCTCATGTTATTTTAACATAGTTATTGAGGATAGTAAAGGGCAAAAATAAATTTCTTGTTACATATGAGCAAAAAGTTGTAGGTAAATGGATAATAGTGTTTACTAAATGAAAATACATTATTAAGCATAGGATGCAATGATTCAGAGGTATCAGAAATGTTCTGTAACCTAGGGACCAGATGAATAGATAGCCTTGTAGGCTTTACACTTACTGGTTCATTTATTTGGCCTTAAGTGGGCTTTAAGATAAATCACTTAGGAAGTGTGGTGCACTGTAACTCCCTGCAAAGTAACCCCTTGTAACCTGGAAATCTCTCTAGTGTAACTTGAAAAAACAAGGGTGCGTATAATTATGCCGCTAGTTGTTTAAAGTGTCAAGTAGAGAGACCCATTTTAATTTGGTTAGGGTTCATACAACATAGTGTTAACAAATATTAAAGTTATCTGGTTAAGTAGGACAAGTAAAAAGAAAAGGCTTGATGTTTCAAAGGTGCATTGTTATTGGTTCACATGAAGCCGAGAAAGGCTGGTTTTATGTAATTGGGACAGAGGTGTTCTACTTAGCTAACACATAAAAGTAGAGGACTATTTTACATTTAGAAGGCTGCAGTTTAAATATGCTAATTGTGTGACTTAACATCTACCCTTCTCTGTATTTCACTGGACATTAAAAACTTTGGATGTCCTGATCATTTTGCTGCCAAGATCGGTATCGACTTCTACATATGTCTCACGTTGCAAATAGTCATTGAAGTACAGTTAGAGCTAGATGTATTTTTTTTAGCTTCTTACAGTTTTATTGATAAAATAGCCACCGGTATTGGTTTAAAATCTAATCACCTGTGCTTGTTTCAAAGGTAAACATTGTACATGATTCAATATTCTAGTGCTATATATTTTTTAATTATTATTTTTTGTTAATCCTCACGAGAGGATATTTTTTTCATTGATTTTTGGAGGGAGGAAAATAGGGAGAAAGAGTAAGAGAGAGGTTGCGGGGAGAGAGAAACATTGATGTGAGAGAGACACATCAGTTAGTTGCCTCCCACAATCACCCTAATTAGGTCTAGGGGATTGTGCCTACATCTCAGGTGCATGCATTAGACCAGTAATCAAACCCACGACTCTGGTGTGCAGACAGATGCTTTAACCACTGAACCACACCGGCTAGGGCACATATGCTACTACTTTAGAAACTGCTAGTATAGAACCTACTGGTATCTACACTACAAGTGTGGAAATTATGAAACTAAACGAGACTGCTTCATAATTAGCTGTTTTCTAAACTGTTTTGTTGATTCCTGGCTTCTTCACTGGTGGAAAGAAATAGGTTTTCTCCTAAGTTTAGCATTGGTTACTCCTTTTATGTGTGTGTGTTTGTACTATAATTTACTGCATCACTTCTAGTTCCTTTGCCCAGAGATAGTATTTGCAAACACTCCTAGAATGTTACTTTGCCTCCACCTTACTGTCATGAGAACTTCATTATTTCTCTGGGAAAGACATACTCTTTGGAATATTAAAGATAGTGATAACTCATTTTCATTTTTCCATATCTTTGGTTCATGTCCTTGGACAGACTAGTTAAAATGAGCTCATGGGCCCTGGCTGGTGTTGCTAAGTGGTTAGAGTGTTAGCCTGTGCACCAAAGGGTCACGAGTTTGATTCCTGATAAAGGGCACATACCTGAGTTGCAGATTCGATCCCCAGCCCCTGTTGGGGTGCGTGCGGGAGGCAACCAAGGAATGTCTCTCTCTCTCACGTTGATCTTTCTCTGTCTCTCTTTCACTCTCTAAAAAACAATGGAAAAAAATATCCTTGGATGAGGATTAACCACAAAATAATTAGTTCACTGCTCAGGCTGTTCATGGTAGATGCCTATAATATATTTGTGGGGATTAAATGAGGGTGTGCCAAATGCTGTTGGAGTTGGTTTAATCAGAGTGGCCAAAACATTAAAGATTTAGAGAGAATGCTTTATATCAGCTCTCCCTCACCATCCATTGGGTTATATTAATTTGATACACCAGTCACTTAACAAAAGGAATCCTCTTTGTTATAGCTGACCAAAAAGGAAGTGGTGGTGCTCTTCTTCCTGTTCTCCTACCCAGTCTTGGGGTGTTTTCTCTCAAGTTGGCTCTGCCTCATTATATGTGTGTAGGTGTGGACCTCTGTTCTACTGTCTCTTGGTTTCTATTCTTATTGCACCCAGGGCAGCAGTTCTGAAATTTTTTTGCCTAACAACTTACACAGACATCACTTAATTTCACTTAAAATTTGCTTAAAATTACTGAGGATTGCAATGTAGAATCTTAAACCCTGTCATTGCATTTGTTTTAACATGTTATGTTAAAATCCAGTGGTCTGTTCTTTTGCTTTAAGTGGATCTTACACCTTTTAGTCATTTTGTAATGCATTGTCATTTGGAAAATAATGATTGACTGATTTGTGTAGATCTTCAAAATATTGTCATACAATATTAAAAATTTAAATTTCTTAATATCAATACCATTCTCATCAGAATAGCCTTTTAAGTACTGGGAAACTGCTAAAGTCATGTAGCTGATTGAAATGTTTCAAAATTGTGGTTTTCATTTGAAAGTCGGAACATTATTATAACATATTGTCGGTTATTTATCCTGATGGACTTATTTCATTCATTTTTCTATAAATGGGTCTGGCAGATACCCAAATCTTAATAATCATAGGGCTAAGAAACTATGAAGGTTCAGAGAGTTTAATTTACTTGTAGACAACTAATTTTTCCATAGTTTATGAATACTGGGAGAAGTCTGAAGACAACAGATAGTTTTTTTGTTATAACAACATTTACCAGTGTATGCATTTACACCTGTTTCCTGAGCCTCTGTTCCTAAAGTGTGCTGTAAAGAGAACCAGATGATAACTTGCATTAGAGAAGAGTAATCCTAAGTTTAGATACTTTTATAATGGGCTATGTGATGGGCAGAATAGTGGCTGTTCAAACATGTTCATGTCTTAAGCAGAAACCTATGAATGATCCAGTTGGCGAAAGGGAATTACAAAGATGTGATAACATAGACTAGGGTTTTAAGGTGTTTTCTGGAATTGTCAGGGTGAAACAATGAAATCAACAATTCTTATGATTCTTATAAATAAAAGAGAAAAGGAAGCGTGGGATCCAGAAATATGACATTATGCATAAGACTTGACTTGCTGTTTCTGGATATGAAGATGGAGGAAGGGGCTAGGAACCAGTGAGTGCTGGCAACCTCTAGAAGCTGGAGAATGCAATGGAACAGATTCTCCCATAGAACCTCCAAAAGGAATGTAAGAAAAATAAGATAAGCCAGTAAGCTTGTGGTAATTATTTACAGTGGCAGTCAGAAACATATAGGCAGTAAGCAAGTTTGCCCATTGCTTTAGAGGTGGACATTTCTTGTTTCTTCCAAAGCTATTTACTGTATGGGCATCTTTGAAAAGGTATTCAGAGACAAAGACAGTCTGTGCTTGTGCTCAGAGGAGAAGCAGAAACACTATCGTGGGCCCTGGTGATTTTTCCCTTGAGTATACATCTCCAGCTCACAGTGTTTAATATGACCAACATAGGTTGGAAACATCTGTTGAGTTTATCTCATAGGATACCATCAACAGGCTTCCAGCTTCAGGAAGAACCCAAGTTTCAGGATTGACTTCAACTCTATCCTCAAGAATTCCAGACTAAACCAGCTTAATAAATCTCATAAATTATTAGAGTCTACCTCAGAAAGCAAGACAGCTTTCTTAAGGCTCTGTATTGACCTTTCTAGTTTGCCTGAGCTGTTGGTCAGAGGTACAGCAAGATATATTCATCACTGATAACACTAGCCAGAGAGTTGAGAATTACCTGAATGCTATCCATTGATCGTTTCAGCTAAAGTTGCAGATAGATCTTTGAGCATATGTCACAAGTGTGGCATGGAAAATTAGCTTCTGCATAAAAAATGAAGAATCCTTTTCTTTGTTCCCAATCTCTGATGGTGAACAGTGCAGTGACTGAAATCCAGCTAACAATCATAGCAATCTAGGTAGTGCCGGCTTGACCAGTACTTGATTTTACTTGGTGTGGGTATCTATGTAAATAACTCAGATAATTCATTTAGGAGCTGTGATTTATTTCCCCAGTTTGTGATCCTATAGAGGGAAGTCTTCAGTCTGACAGTCGGTGTAGTTTTCTAAGCTGCAGACCACACAGCTAGACTGTTACAAGGTTTATCAGGAAGAATGTAGGCCAGAGCAATGAGAATGAGTTCTGCCCACCCAACAGAGCAGTCATGTCTATTCTTGGTTCTTTATAAGTGATGCTTAGGCAAAACAGCAACAGCAGCCAACAGGACACTATTGGGTTACAGCTTAACTGAACCATCAGTAAACCAGACCTAGGCATTTGGAGAGCCTCTGTTAATCCCACTAGTCCAATAACTTTGCTTTATAGGCAACAGATACCCAAAACAATAATGGACACTGTTTTTGCATAAAGTTGAGATTCTGTTGGGTCTAGCTGGGTAAGTTCTTGATTGTACCATTTAAATTTAACAAATGAAACTTGTTGGGTCCTTTCTAAATGATTAGTTTTATGGACTGAGTTGACCCACCCCAAAAGGAGAATATCAGGCTATAGATTCAGGAGGGCTCCATTGGTTTAAGTGCTCATTGTTAGCAAGAGTGTAGAGACAAGCTAACTGCTGTTTTTTCAATATATCTGGTATATCTGGATGGCTGCTCTTGTTTGCTTGTGTTTATGTAATCAGAGTTTATCAGCCCCATAGGGACTCTAGTTACGGCTTTTTCAGAGGAGAGCATTTCCACTGTCACTTAGGGGATGGTTAAGTAAAAGCTTATTACACTTCATAAGTAATTTGCATTTGTATATGTATAGTAATTTGTACTATACATTCAGGTATAGAGATACAGTCAAACCTCAGTTCTTAAACATCTCTTCTCTTTTAACAATTCAGTTCTGGACCAAGTTGTTCATGAGGGGAAAAGTTTTGGTTGTGGAACAAAACTTTGATTTTTGACCTAACAGCCCTTTCTTGCTGACACCTCAGCACGACAAAAAGTGCCTTTTAGGCAACACAAAGAGAAAGCTTTTGTTGCTGGAGAAAGAAATGATTAGCACAATTTTAAAACATAAAGAGGCCATCAAGAATGCTGTGTTGCCCTGGCTGGTGCTGCTCAGTGGTGGAGCATTGGCCTGTGCGCCCAAGGGCCATGGATTCACTCCCTGCCCCTCATCCGGGCATGTGTGTGAGGCAACCAGTAAATGTGTCTCTCTCACACTGATGTTCTCTCTCTCTGCCCTCAACCCTCCCAGTCTCTGAAAAGCAAAGAGCACTAATGTGTGAAGCTAAGGTTCTGAAAATGCTCACCAAACAACAATCACTAGCAATTGAATAGGTAGACAAACTGTTGTTTATTTTGATGAACAAAAAAGCAGTTGGCCAGTGACAGCATTTGGAGGCAGTGATATATGAAAAATTGATTTAGGTTTGATAAACTTAAGTGTTTATACATTAAACAATACATTGGACATGTCCTATATATAAGAAAAGTTAAAACAACCATTTGGGGGTCTGGAACTGATTAATTCAGTTTATGTTATTTCTAATGGGAAAAAATGATTTGGTTTGCAAACAAATCGCTTCTTGAATAGGCTTCCAGAATGAATTAAGTTCCAGAACTGAGGTTCCACACAATAATAGTACTGCCCAAAATTCCGTCGGTTGAATTCAATAACCTCTTCTCCCACAGAACCAGATGGTGAAACTGAACAGAATAGAATGAGTCAGAGCTGCCTGTTGCTACATCAGCCAATTTTCAGAGACAGGGTTGAATCATTTTAGCATTTATTCCATTATTGCTGGCCAAAATGGGATTTGTCCACATAAAATCTGCTCTCCCCTTCCCTTCTTACCTGGCTGCTTATATAGGGCTGCATGCAAGGGGGTGGTGGTGGAAGGTATTAAATAAAACCCAGTCCCACCAGGTCCTAGGAACTGTGAATGGTCAGCATTCCTGAGTTAAACTCCTGAAGGGGGGGGTCAGGCTCTAGGCACAGCAACCAAATCAAAGGGCATCCTGTCCTTTGTTCTCAAAATGCATTTTCTTTTCTGAGCAGTGGACCCATCCAGGCCCCAAGGTGTCTCATCTCTTTACAGCTCTGTTTTCCTTCTTGCAGCATATCTTCCAGTTTTCCAGGGACGGTAGGAAAACTTATCTATAGTTAGCAAGGTGAATAATCATTAAACAACTATGGTCTTATTTCTTTTAGGTCCTCTCCCCCCTTTCACATCACGGTTAACAGAGCATGATCAACATCTTCCCCCAATATTGGCACAGTGACTTGGATACCTGTTTCCAACAGAACCTTACAAGTTTGAGTCCTCTTCACTGCATATAGGATGTATATCTTTAGCCTTTGGTTCCATTTAGGCATGGGCAGACCTTAGCTTCAACCACAGCCATCTTACTTCTTAAGGGGACTAATGTCAAGAGTGTACACAGGCTACACAAGGAGAAATCAGTGAACATGAAGAGAGGGAGAGTTGGTCCAGTACTTGTGTGTTGAATGTTTTTACCTAAAAGCTTCCAGGGACAGCTGTCTACAGGGTGAAACAAATGCAGATTCATGTACAGGTTTCTCAGGTAGTGGTCAGAAATGTTGGAGGGGACCATAAGGTTTTCAGAATAATGTTTGTATTGTTCCCTCTGGCACTATTAGCCTGCATTAGTAAATAGTGTTGGCTGCTGTTGACCTTGGGGGGTGGGGAATGGGAGGCAGGAAGTGTGAAATTGCACGGCACTCTCCTACTGCAAAGCAAGTTCTTTTTTATTCACTAAACTTTCTATTGGGCTGTAAGTTTTTATTTTGTGCTGTAAGTTTTCAGAAGGTTCTAGAGTTCTTCAAAAGTTGATTCTGATAGATCCTGCCAGCACTTCATTGTTGAAGGTACAGAATCTTGAGGTTTCTAATCTATCATTATGATAGTCCCTCCCCTTCTTTTCCCTTTTTTGATTCAGAGAAGCATCATTATTGTGTAAAAAACTATGAAAGAGGAAAATCATGTCAAATGATCTATGCCTGTTGATTCTACTATGTACAAAAAATGAAAAGTACATGTAAACATGAACAAAGTAAAATAAAAAATGATTTTTTTCTGTGTTGCTTAAGTTTCCTCCCTTGATTAAATTTGATTAAACCCCCTTTTTAATGTTTTTTTCCTTGTGTTATTTCTTCTAGCATGTTATTGGCACAATGGAAGAATCTAAAATTTGCAGACCAGGAGTAAAAGCAGATTTGTTGTGTAACTCTCAATCAAATGATATTCTTCAACATCATGATTCAAATTGTGGTGGCACAGGTAACAAACAATCACTGGAAGAGGAAGAAGGCAGTGACTTTATAACAAAAAACAGGAATTTGGTGAGCCGAGTATACTCCTTGCAAGAGTCAAGAGAGAAGCCTCCTGGGCCAAAAGCTGGAACAGATCCTTCTGATAGTCCACAAGGTTTAGAGTGCAACAAGAACAAAGAAAAAACCTTAGGTAATAATCTCTGCTCAGTGGTTGGACATTTTCATATATAGCTCATTTACTTATATTTCTGCAGCAGATGTGATTATGGAATGTGGCTGGGTTTCAGGTAGATGTTACTTAGCTACTCCATCTGTTTTCTTTGGTCAGATCAGTGTGTGTGTCTGCTGCAATTTGCAGGAGGTGAAAAAAGGAGACGTCCAGGAAGCTTAGTTATGGGAATGTTAGTTATTTCTCTGAATAATCAAGAATTGTTTTTCCTGAAAATATATATGGCTAGTTTTGCAGAAGTGGTATTTGATTTGCCTCATTGTTTAATCTTTTAAAATCATCTATCCAGTGATTACTGTTAAAACTATATTTGCTTCATTTATTTAAAGGGTATTCACTAAAATTTAGAAAGGATATATTTTACCTGTTGTTTAGAGAGTGGGTAAATAAGATTGGATTGCAAGGTATGTTTTTCTCTTGTCTGCTGTATTAGTTTGACGGTTAATAATAAGAATGTACTAAATTAAATATGGTAATGTTTTGCCTCAGTGGTTGCTCCTCAGTTTTGCAATGGTTATCTTTTCTGATTTGACTGACTTATCTACTACTCCTAACGACTTTTAAAATTTATAACAGTATGAAAAGTGTTTATAATCTCTTGTAAACAAGACCAATATCTTCAGAAATTATAGCCCCAACAGTATTTGTAAAATACAGTTTCAGGTTAAAATTGTTTAGCTTTAAATGGTTAGAGTTTAAAATCTTCAGAAAATTTTAATTTACTTTTTACTGTTACTTCTTGCACATTTGGTAATTATACTCCTCTTTTTATTTGTACCTGAATTTAAATAAGAAAAGATTTTAGTACTAAAATTTATGTGTATAGGAAATTATTCATTTTGAAGTCACTCTGTTCCTCCCTCACATACCCATAACTATACCACATGTCAAAGTTTTCTTTAGATTAAAGCTTCTCCCCACCAAAGTTTTTAAAGTACCATTTTTAAAACTCCTTCCTCAATGGATGGGCTAATTTGTCTTCCTTCTATTGGCACTATACTTGGTTAACACCCAGATTATGCTTAGTAAATCATCAGAAAACAGCTACAACTCAGATTTGTCACAGGAAAAAGTTTGTGTAACAAGGGATTACATGCAGTTTATATATAGGCAGAATACAAGTACTTGCTTTTTGAACGGGTTTTTGAACTTTCTTGTATATTTCTCCCTGATAGGAGGAAGTTCTTAAAAACTATTCCCATGCTTTGGAAAATATCTTAACTTGGAATCAGTGATTTGGCAGGTGTTTTTAAACTTTCAATAAGTGTTCTTACTGTTTAAATGCCAGTTAGGTAAAAACTACCAGTGTTAGTTGGTAAGTGAAGAAATTTGCATGTGGGGCTATTAAATCATAATTTGAAAATAGTTTCTGCACTTTAGCAGGTGAATCTCTGTATGTAATTATAGCCTTAAATTATATTTTGGATGTCTGAACATAAGTTTTATGTACAGTTTACAGATTGGATTAATTATATTTTCTGGTACTTTTATTATCAGGAAAAGAAGTATTATTATTGATGCAAGCCTTAAATACTCTCTCAACTCCAGAGGAGAAGCTGGCAGCTCTCTGTAAGAAATATGCCGATCTTGTGAGTATTAAGGGAGCAAGACCCAGATAAACTATGCCAAAATGTGCATCTGCCTTGTGTTATAAGTTATGATGAACATTATAATGCTTTGTGAGATATGAAATAGATCTAAAACTCAGTCATCCTCAAACATTTCTAGGTCAACATTTACATTTGTATGTTTACATGCCTATCTGTTGGGAGTCTGTGTTATATATTTAAAATTAGAAATTCTAGACATGAAAGAATATTAGATGCAAAAGCTTTAATCATTTGGATTGAAATTGTGAGTTATATGAAATAGTGTACTATGCCAGTTTTCAGTGAGTTTGCTGTGGCAGGCACATTGGTGTGCCTCAAGAATTTTAAGACATGCCAATACCTGACTAGTCAGGGGTACTGACCTTTTTACTCTATAGAGTATCAAAAAAAAAGACAACTGGAGGGTGCCATTTTTGCACTTTTCCTGTGTCTTGCTAAAGTCTTGGTAAAGTAAGTGGGAGACATCTTTTTATTTTTTCTAAGCAGGCATCATCTTTGTACTCTACCTGATTTATGCTCCACAGTGCTAGTATCTCTGGGAGGGGAGCTTTAACAGATGTCTGATACCTTGGTTTTTTTGTAGCTGCTGCCTTGAGGACACAACTCATTGTCTGGCTCTAGAAGCCAGGGGTCTTGCATTTCTGGTTCCCATGGGACTGTAACAACCAGAGAGACAGCTCTTGGCAGACTATACCACTCCCAGGGATACTATACAGACATCAAACTGAAATGTTTCGGTCTTCCTGAGAAAGATGCCTCCTCGGTTGTGTAGGAATTTTGGCGCAGGCGCATTCCAAGAGGTGTGTACTCTCAGGGAATGGAGGCTGTGGATGCAGTCTTTGCACTCCCACCCTGCCTCACCAGATCTTCCAGTATATCCTACCAAGGAGTCCTGATTTTACTGACTGTCACCTAGGGGATACTTTTAGATCTGGTCTAGTGGTCATCAGGGTTTACATACTTACTTTCCCACAGGGCTTTATATATTTGCAGCTTTAAAAGTTGTTGGTTGAGGATGTGGCATCTTCTAGGTATTGACTGAGATTCTCCTCCTTCACTCTTTGGGAGAACAAGGTCTTCACATACCCTCAAAACTGGTAGCTATTAAAAATAAAATGGGATACTTGATCAGTCATAAAGTTTCAAGAGATAAGCAAGAGCTAAGGTAGGGTAGAACACTGGGTTCATGTACATGAGGCCACTCCTTCACGATTGGGACAGGGGTTGTTTCATCTTACATAGAAAAATATAGAAAGTCAGCAAACTGAGGAAACACAGGAACATATTCCAAATGAAAGATCAGAATAAAACCTCAGGAAAAACAATCTGTATAAAACCTTAATGAAATAGAAGTAATTTGCCTAATAAAGTGTTTAAAGTAATGGTCATGAAGGCCACTGAACTTGGGCGAAGAATGGTTGAACACAGTGACAGCTTCAACAAAGATGAAAATATAAGATAGTACCAATTGAAGATGCAGAAGCAAAGACAACAAAAACTACCGTAGAAGAGTTCAGCAACAGTCTCAATCAGGTAGAAAAATGGATCAGTGAAGGTGAAAAAGACAGTTCAGTAGAGCTTAGCCAGTGTCAGCAGCAAATAAATAAATAAATAAAATGAGTAAAAATACTGAGGATAGTTTAAGAAACAACGGATGACATCAAGTGGAATAATATTAGCATTTTAAGGAGAACCTAGAAAGAAAAAGATGAAGCAGAAAATTGATTTGAAGAAGAATGGCTGAAAAGTTCCCTATCCTGGGGAAAGAAACTGACATCCAGATCCAGGAAGCACAGAGAGTTCCAAAAGAGAACACGAAGAAACCCTCAGCAAGACACATTGTATGTAAAACACAGAACAAGTAGTAAAAAAGCTGTAAGAAAAAATTAACTTGTTTTGTACAAGGGAATCCTATTAGACTTTCAGCAGATATTTTAACTGAAACTTCGCAATCCAAATGGAAGTGGTATGATACAGTCACATTGCCAAAAGAACAAACTTCTAACCAAGAATTCTCTACTGACAAAGTTACCACTCAGTTGCAAATATAAACAGTTTTCCAACCAAAAGATAAGGGAGTTCATTACCACTAAATCATCCTTACAAGAAATATTAAAGGGACTGAGAAGAGGTAGTACTCATTAATTACTAAAAAATGTGAAAATATAAATGTCATTAGTACAGGTAAATATTTATGAATGGCAATGTGTTACTTATAAAGGTAGTGTGAAGCTTAAAAGGCAAAAGTAGTATAAGTAACTACAACAATTAAGAGAGAAACAAAAGAAAAGATGTAAAATGTGACATCAAAAGCAAAATGTGTGGTGGGGAGAAAAAATGTAGAGCTTTAGAATGCATTATAACTTATCAACTAAAAATAGACTATTATAAACAAGACTTTTATATGTAAGGTACATAATTACCACAAACCCAAAATCTGTAGCAGATAAATCTGTATCATAAAAGATAATGATATAGAATAAAAGATGGACTCTAAGCATACCACTAAAGAAAGTCATCAAACCACAAAGGAAGAAAAAACAAGAACAATAAATGCTTAGAGATAAATTTAACCCATGGGTTGAAAGACTTGCACATTGAAAATTATGACATTGATAAAAACAAATATGGAATAAGACGCAAATAAGGGGAAAGGAATTTTGTCCTCATGGATGGAATATTTAATATTGTAAAATATCCTCACTGCCTGAAGCAAACTTCAGTTTTAATGCAATCTCTATCAAAATCCCAAAGGTATTTTTCACAGATATTGAACAAGCAATCCTAAAATTTGTTTAGAATCACAAAAGACCCCAGATAGTGAAAGCAGTCTTACAAAAGAAAAGCAGAGCTAGAGGCATCATATTCCCTGGTTTCAAACTATATTTATTACAGAGATGGAATAATAAAAACTGTGGGATTGGCATGAAAACACACATGGATGATTGCAACAAAATAGGGAGCTCAGAAACAATCCTCTCCATACATGATGAAGTAATATATGACAACCCAACAATGTACAGAGGAGAAAGGACAGCCTCTGTTTTTGGAAAAATTGGACATCAGATGCAAAATAATGAAATCAGATTATTATCCTACACTATACACAGAAAGGAATTTAAAATGGAGTAGATTTGGACATAAGATATGAAACTTCTAGAAGGAAACTGATGATAAGCTCCTTGACATGGTTTTGGGCTTGAATTTTTTGGATATTACCTTTAAAAGCAAAGACAAAAGAAATAAAAACAGATGAGACTTCATCAAACTAAAAACTTTTGTTGAGCAAAGAAAATCAACAAAATGAAAAGACATCCTATTGAATGGGAGAAAGTATACTTTCTGAGTAGCTCATTTGCATAGAGCATTGTCCTAATAACGCCAAGGTTTGCAGTTTCCATCCCTGGTCAGGGCACATATAAGAAACAACCAGTAAATGCATAAATGGGTGGAACGACAAATCAATGTTCCTCTCTCTGCCCCCCTTCCTCCCACTACATCTTTAAAATCAATAAAGAAAAAAAAACACCTCATACAGCTCAATAGCAAAAAAAACCCAAACCCACAAACAATTTAATTAAAAATGGATATAGGCAGGAAACCTAACGTATGGTGATGGAAGATGACTTGACTTTGAGTGTGGGTGCATAATGCAATGTACAGATCTTGTAACAGGAATCTATACCTGAAACCTATAATTTTTTTTTTTTTTAGTTTTTGTTTTTTAAATATATCTTTTTGACTTCAGAGAGAGGAAAATAGAGGGAGAAAGAGAGAAACATTAATGATGAGAGAGTCATTGATCGGCTGCAGCCCTCAACCTGGGCGTGTGCCCTGACCGGGAATCAAACCCTGATGGCCTGGATCCTAGGTCAGTGCTCAACCGCTGAGCCACGCCCGGCTGGGCGAAACCTGTACTTTTTATTAATCAGTGTCACGCCACTAATTTTAATAAAAGAACACAGTGAGATTCTATTTTATGTCAATTCTAGTTGTAGAAGTTAAGAATTTTGATGATACTAAGTGTCAAACACAGTGTGAATCTATAAATTGTTGTTGGGGATATAAATCTGTGAGCTTGATGTTATCATATAAAGTTGAACGTTGTAGAAATTACAGCAATAACACTAGGTTTACACTCTAAAAGTTCTTAAATGTTTTCACCAGCATGCATATACAAGAAGATTAATATATCCTTGTGATAGTAGAGAAACTTAAGAACAATGCAAATACCAATAACAACAGAGTGAATGTGTTGGTTATTTTTGAAAACTGAAATATTGTACAGTGATTCAGGTGATCTATATAGCAGATGCAACAGTATAGATTAATTTTAGCAATATAATCTAGGGTGACTAAAAATGTCAAAAGTATCAGTCTGTCTCTATTTTGCTTATTCATTTTGTTCATTAGATTCCACATATCAGTGAGATCATATGGTGCTTGTTTTTCTCTTATCTGGCTTATTTCAGTTTTCATAATACCTCCTAGTCCGTCCTTGCTGTCGCAGCTTCATAGTATTCCATTATGTGAATGTAACACAACTTTTTTATTTTTAAACCCTCACCCGAGGATATTTTTTTCATTTTCAGAGCGAGTGGAAGGGGGAGAGAGAGAAGCATTGATTGATTGCCTCCTGAAGTCATTCGGTGACCAGGGCTGGGGACTGAGCCTTCAACCGTGGTACATGCCCGTGACTGGAATTAAACCCAGGACCCTTCAGTCCACAGGTTGCTACTCTGATCACTGAGTCAAACCAGCCAGGGCACCACAATTTTTTTATCCAGCCATTTGCTGATGGGCACAGGTCTACTTTCATAACTTGACTATTGTAAATATCACTGCCGTAAACATAGGGGATGCATATATTCTTCCGAGTTATGTTTCAAGTTTTTTTGAAAAAATATATTCCCAGAAGTGGTATCATTGGGTCATAAGGCAGTCCACACAATATAGTGTATAGATGATGTATTAAAGAATCATGCATCTGAAACCTGTATAATTTTGTTAACCAGGGTCACCCCAATAAATTCACTAAAAAGAAAAAGTGCAAAGTAAGTAAAACCAAAGCAAATGGAAAATTAAATTAAAACAGTGAAATTCAGTAACATAAAAAGGGAAGTAAAAGAAAGATGAATACAGGATGCAGGGTAGTAATTATTTTAAACCTTGGAATTGCAGGAGGATAATAAGAAAGGTAAGTAATTGTTAATGTTTAGGTTTTGTGTTGGGTGGAAAATAAATCAGTAGGCCTTGCAAATATCACTGTGTCATGACTCAAAAATGATGATTAATTCAATTCTGTGTACCTGAAGCACAAAATATAAAGAAAAATTACCCATATACTCATTATCTTGAGGGAAACTATTCTTAAAGTTTTTGTAGGTCTTTTGTCTTTTGTATATGTAGGTAAATTTAGGTGTGTTTGTTTTGTACAAGTTGGAAGTGTGTATGTGTATATAATTTAGTATTTTTACTTACTACTATTTTGTGTTTTTCTTGTATTTTTATAATTCTTAAAAGACCATTTCTAATAAATATAAACATTGAATTACTAAGCAGGAGAGAAACATTTTAAAAGCTTTTGGTATATATGTAAATACAAGACTTCCAGCGTTGGTGTTGTGAACCATAAGGAAATATAGGCAGTAGAGTGAGCAGAGTTTTAAGAGCAAAGGCTTTTGGTTTGCATCTTGGCATTGCCAGTACTTACCTATATGATCCTGGGCAAGTAACTTTTCTTAAGTATTGGTTTGTACATTTTGAAAATGAGGGAAATAATATAGATAGGATATATAGTAAACACTAGGTGCCTAGTGGTTATTAAATGGAAAATATTTTCTCATTGATTGCACTTCTTTGACTTTTCTTATGTATTCATTAGTTGTATTTCTGTATCTTAGATGGTCTTAATTTCCTTTGTGCCTGACTCACTTTACATTGTTTAGTATAGCAAAGAGAACATAATTCTACTTTGACTCAAAAGCTATGTTTCAAAAATCTCAATCTTCCTTACCCACTTTTCTACAAAATGAATGAATGAATGAATGAATAAAAGTATAGGCCCTGAAGTTGCTACGTCCCATTCTCTTACAGTTTTTTCATTGTCTCTTCCTCTGGGGCAGATGTTTAAATAGCAGTGAGTCCCTTTTGGGACTCTAACCTTCCCTGAGGCACCTTCAGGAACAACAGTGTGAAGTATCTTCCCTGTTTTGAACCCTGGTTGTGTGTCTAAGGTGAGCTAAAACCTTGCAGCCAGCCTTCTGAATTTGCTTGGAATGCCTCCTGTCACTACCCCAGTGGAGAAGCATTTGACTTATCTGCATTTATCATTAATCCATATGCTTATAATTGCCAATGCCTGTTATCTGTGAGAAATAAATTCCCAAGCCTTTCCTTTGAGTATGTGCCAAACCATAGCAGATTTGTAGGCTCTGGCTTGCCCCCATTCTTCATCAAGGAAACCAGAAAAATCCTTCCTTCCTGACCTCAAAAGAAAGCTACACCTAGGATTAGTGGGATTAGGGTTTGGGAGACGAAGATGTCTGAAAAGTGTTTTTCTTCCCAGTTCCCCACCAAAGACAGACAAAAACTTGCATCATCATTGCTACGATCTCATAAAATTTGAACTACAAAATTCATACTTCTATGGTATACTTCAACTTGTATTTATTAAAAGTTGTTTCTCCCCTAAGAATTTGATTCCCTTTTGTTCTTTTTCCTTACATATCTCAAGGCTAAGATGTGGATTCTTCCTGTTTTTCATTTTTTTCTTCTTAAATCTGTTAATTAAACTTTAAGACAGGTATAACTTTCCTGCTATTCTGTTTTATGTTGGGAGCATGGACGACTTTCCTGTCGTTCCTCACTTACTGAAGACTTTTGTCCTAACCCACCTTAGTCCCCAGTATCCCAAATCCTATTTTCAGTTTAGGTGTTTCCTTATATGATCAGACCATGGGACACTTTGGCTCTGGCCTCTTTTTTTTTTTTTTTAATTGTAAAATATGAGTAACATTAAAGGTATCATTTTAACCATTTTGAGTATGCAGAGTTCAGTGGTGTTTTGATGTTGTTTTGCAAACATTGCCACTGCCCATCTCTAGAAATTTTCATCATTCGAAACAGTTTTTTATAACTCCTCATTCTCCCCTCCCTCAGACTCTATTAACCTTTCTTCTTCCTTTCTCAGATATTCACTACACTAGGTACCTCGTATAAGTGGAGTCATACAGTATTTGTTGTTTTATGCCATATTTATTTCACTAAGCATGATGTGTTACAGGGTTCATCTATAGTGTAGCATGCATCAGATTTCACTTCTTTCTGGTTGAATAATAGTACATTGTGTACATATGCACACAAATATGAATGGACAAATAAAATGTTTTTTTTACATCTTTTGACTCTTGAATAATGCTCCTTTGAATGTGGGTGTACAAATATCTATTTAAGTAGCAGCTTTCAGTTCTTTGTGTGTATACCCAGAAGTGAAATTGCTGGCTAATATGATAATTCATAGTAGCTGCACACCACCAGCAGTGTGCAAGAATTCCAATTTCTCCACATTCTTGCAAACAGTTGTTTTCTGTTTTTTTCTGATACTAGCCAACTTAATGGGTGTGGAAGGGTATTATGTTTTTATTTGCATTTTCATAATGATTAGTAATTTTGAGCATCTTATATGTATTTATTGGCCATGTGTGTGTCTTCTTCAGAGAAATTTCTATTCAGTTGTTTGCACATTGTTTGGTCAGGTTTTTGTTTTGTTCATGTTTTAGAAGCTTTTTATGTATTGTGAATATTAGTTCTTCACCACATATGTGATTTTCAAATATTTTCTCCTGTGGGTTGCCTTTCATTCACTTGATAGTGTCTTATTTTCTTGAAGTCAGATTTGTGGTGTTTTTGGTTTTTTTTGTAAACTGAGCTTTGGTGTCATATATAGGAATCACTGTCAAATCCAATGTTTTGAAGCTTTCCCCTAATTTTTTCTAAGAATTTTATAGTGTTAGGTCTTAATTTAACTCATCTATTTTGTATCAATTATTGTATATTATGTTAGGTAAGGGTCCAACATTTGTTTGTTTTTCCTTGTATATTCAGTTTTCCCATCATGTTTGCTTGAAGAGACAGTCATTTCTCCTTTGAATGGTTCTTGGCACACATGTTGAAAATTATTTGGCCATATATTTGAGAATGTATTTCTGTGCTCTTTATTTGGTTTCATTGGTGGTGTGTATGTTTGTCTTTATACTAATTTATTGATTATTATAGCTTGGTAAGCTTTAAAATCAGGAATTGTGAGACTTTTCAGCTTTGTTTTTTCAATATTACTTGGCTTTTCTGGATCCCTTGAGATTCTATATATTTCAAAATGGATTTTCTCATAGCATATTGGCAAACGTTATCTTTATAGAGATTGAAAAGTTTGCAGATCTGCTAGCTCTTTTGGGCCCCAGGTGATAGTAGTGTCGGTGAGGCCAGGAATATATTTCTCAGTCTTGCAAAAAACATGATTGACAGTGTTTGATAGGGATTGCACTGAATCTGTAGATCATTTTGGGTAGTATTGCCACCTTAACAATAATCTGATATTATCATAGCTACCCCATCTTTCTCTTGGTTCTGTATTTGTAGAATATTTCTAATACGTACATATTTAGGTGTGTAGTGGAATATTTTTATATGTAGGGAATATGTTTTCTACACTCAGCCTATTTGTAATTTGGATCTAAAGTGAATCTCTTGTAGACAATGTACAGTTGCATTATGTATTTACTTATTGACATTTTTATTGCTATATAAAAATAGCAATACATAACATTTTCAGGCATATACAGAGACATGATTTGGGTCTGTGTACATAATGTGTAGTGATCACACTGAGTCTTAGTGTATGTCAACACTCATAGTAACACATTTTTTCTTGTGATGAAAACTTTTAAAATCTCTTGCCTTACCTACTATTGAATCCACCAATACAGTATTATTGACTGTAGTCAGCATGCTGTACATGATATTCCAGAACTTATCTTTTTCTGGAACTTTGTAACTTTTGACCACCTTCACCCATTCTCAGCCTTCTTCCCTGTCCCACCCCTCACCTCTGGTAACCACCAGTCTATTTTCTGTATTCTGTGTTTGTTTTTGTTTTAGATTTCACATATAAATGAGCTTACCTTACATAATATTTATCTTTTTATGTCTGACTTATTCACTTAGCATAATGCCATCAAGTTCTATGTGTAGTTATAAGTAACAGAATTTCCTTTCACTTTTATAGGTGAATAATAATACTTTTGTGTATGTATGCCTATGTGCATATGTGAATGATATTTTAAAATTTTATTACAGTTTGCATTCAACATTTTTTGTACTAGTTTTAGCTGTCTAGTATAGCAGTTAGACAGTTATATACTTTACCAAGTGCATGACTTTAAAAAAAATATATGTTCTTATTGATTTCACAGAGAGTAAGGGAGGAGAGACAGAAACATTATTGATGAGAGATAATTATTGATCAGCTGCCTCCTGCAGCCCCCCACTGGGGATCGAACCCACAACACAGGCATGTTCCCTGACCAGGAATCAAACTGACCACCTGGTCCATGGGTTGACTCTCAACTGCTGAGCCAACAGAGGCCAGACTGTATGACTTTTTTACTCATTCATCCATTGATGGATACTTAGGTGGTTTCCTTTTACTTGGGCCTTATTCAGTCTTTTTAAGTCATTGTCTTACAGTTTTCAGTGTACAGGTCTTTCACCTTCTTGGTTAAATTTATTCCTGGGCATTTTATTCTTTTTGAGGCAATTGTAAATGAGACTGTGTTTTTAAAATATCTCTCTCTGATAGTTTATAATTAACGTGTATAAACACATTTTATTTTGTATATTAATTTAGTATTATAGAACTTGACTGAATTAGTTTATTCAAAATTTTGTGTGGAGTCTTTAGTGCTTTCCATTTATATAACATCATGTCATCTGCAAATAGAGACAATTTTACTTTCACTTTTCCATTTTGGATACCTTCTATTTATTCTTCTTGCCTAATTGCTCTGGCGAGGACTTCCAGTACTATATTGAATAAAACTGGTGATAGCAGACATCCTTGTCTCATTCCTGATCGTAGAGGCGTAGCTTCCAGCTTTTCACCATTAAGTATGGTGTTACTTGTGGACTTTCATATATGGCTTTTGAATTATATTGCCTCTGTACTCTGTTGAGAGTTTTTATCATAAATAGATGTTGAATTTTGTCAGAAGCTCTTCCTGCATCTATTGCAATGATCCTGTGATATTTAAAAATATTTTTTATTAATTTGGAGAGAGAGAAAAACATCGATGTGAGAGTGAAACATCGATTGGCTGCCTCCTGCATACCCCCTAGTGGGGATCAAGCCTGCAACCTTGGCATGTGCCCTGACTGGAAATGGCACTAGCAGACTTTCAGTGCATGGGATGACACCCAGCCAATGGTGAGTCACACTGGCCAAGGTGATCCTGTGATTTTTTTTTTTTTCCTTTATTCTATCAGTATGGTTTATCACATTGATTGATAAATGGATATTGAACCATCCTTGCATCCTTGGAATAAATCTCACTTGATCATTATATATGATCCTTTAATGTAGTGGTGGATTCTGTTTGCTAATATTTTGTTGAGGGTTTTTGCATCTATGTTCATTAGGGATATTGGACTATAAAACTTCTTCTTGTTGTGGTATCCTTGTCTGGCTTTGGTATCAGGGTAATGCTGGCCTCATCAGGTATGTTGGGAAGTGTTCCCTCCTCTATGTTTTAAAAGACTGACAAGAATTGATAATTACATATTTGGTAGAAATAACCAGTGAAACATTTGGTCCTCGGGTATTTTTTGTTGAAGCATTTTTTATAACTGATTCATTTTTTTATCCTTATAATTGGTTCAGATTGTTTATTCCCCCTACATCATTCTTATAAGGTGTATATTTCTTGGAATTTATCCATTTCTTCTTGAATGTCCAATTCATTAGTGTATCATTGTTCATTGTAGTCCCTTATAATGCTTTTTATTTCTGTGCTGTTAGTTGTAATGTGTCCTCTTTCATTTCTGATTGTATTAAATAGAGTTCTGAGTTTATTTTTTTGGAGTCTACCTAAAGATCTTTCACTTTTGTTGATCTTTCAAAATACTAACTCAGTTTTATTGATTTTTAAAATTTTTTCTTTTAGTGTCTGTCTTATTTCCACTTTGATTTTTATTTATTCTATATTTAGGCTCTGTGTATTATTATTTTATTTTATTTTACTTGGATAGATTCCTAAGGTGTAAAGTTAGGTTGTTCATTTGACATCTTTCTTATCTTTTTTTTTTTTTTTTTTTGATATCTGTTCTTATTTGTTACTCTTAGAAAAATTTTAATACAGTTTTTAAATAAATAAAATAATTATTGATAGGTGTATACTTTTTTGCCCTTTTGTTAGTTGGGGTTTTTTTGGCTGTTTTGTAATGATTTGGTTATTTCTTTTCTTGCTCTGTTCCTTTGTGATTTGATGGTTTCTATAGTGATATACTTAGATTATTTCCTTTTATCTTTTGTGCATCAGAGGTATATGCTCAGTTGGTTGAGCACCATCCCTTACACCAAAGAGTCGCTGATTCGATTCTTGGTCAGGGTACACGTCTGGGTTGCCTGCTCAATCCCCAGTGGGGGTGTGCAGGTGCTAGCCAATCAATGTTACTCTCCCAGGAAGCCACCAATGGATGTTTGTCTTTTACATTGAGGTTTCTCTCTCTCTTTCTCCCCTCCCCTCTTGCTTTTGCTTTAAAATCATTGTAAAGAAAGTATAGGCTTTTACTTTGTTGTTACCCTGAGGATTATATAAAACAACTTATATTTGTAATAGTTTATATTAAATTGATAACCAAAATTTGAAGTCATTCTAAAACTCTACATTTCAGTTCTTCCCTTTGTTATTTATACATATACATACGTGTATGTGTGTGTGTGTATATACACTCTTGCATTTTCATAAGTAAATTTTGGTAGTTTTATAAGTTAGCTTTATAAGTTATTTATCCATCAATTTTACATTAGACTATTCTGAATTTTACTCTGTTTACCTTTACCAGTGAGAGTTATAATTTTGTATAATTTCCTGTTAATAATTAGTGCATTTGCTTTTCAGTTTAAACAAGTCCCTTTAACATTCTTTTAAGGCTATTCTTTTGGTGATGAACTCTTTTAGCTTTTCCCTGTCCAGAACATTTTATCACTTTAAATTCAGAGGGACAACTTTCCTGGTTGTCCTTGGTATACTTGGTGGCATTTTTCACATATTTTAATACATTGTATCCTTTTCTTCTGATCTGCAGTGCTTCTGCTGGCAACCTGCTGATCATTTTATGGGGTGTTTTTTTTGTACACCAGTGGTATTTTTTTCTTGTTTTTTTTAGAGTCTCTCTTTGACTTTAACTTTTGATAGTTTAATTATAGTATGTGTTGGTATGCATCTGTTTGGACTCATTATTTGTTACACTCTGTGTTTCCCCAGTTTGGAAAGAGTTATGTCTCTTTCTTTCCCTAGGTTTTAGAAGTTTGTAGCCATTGATTCTTCAGATAACTTTTCCCCTTTCTCATTATCTTTTTCTGGGAACTCTACAGTGCAGATTCTGGAATGTTTAGCATCATATAGTTCCCTTAAACTATTTTCATCTCTAAGACTTCTATTTGGTAGTTTCACATATTTTTATGTTTTTGCTAATCTCTCACTTCATTCATATCTTTTCTGAGCTTGGTGAGCATCTTTCATGATTGAAACCTTTTTCAGGTAAATCACTTATCTTTATTTCACTGATTTTTTTTTTTTTATGTGAAGTTTTATTGCATTCATTTTTTTTTAAACATACTCCTTTATCTTCATTTTCCTAATCACTTTTTTTTAATTGTTAAGAATATTATAGATGTCCCACATTTTCTGCCCTTGACCCCCTTTACCCAGTTCTCACCCCACCCCAGGCCTTCACTCTAGTATTGTCTGTGCACATGGGCTGTGCATTTATTCATATATAAGTTCTTTGGATAATCTTGTTGCACTCTCTCTCTGCTCTTCCCTCGCAGATCTATAAGTCTGTTCATGCTTCCATATCTCTGAACCTATTTTGTCTGTCAGTTTATTTTGTTCATTAGATACCACCTATAACTGAGATCATGTGATATTTTCTCTGTCTGACAGGCATATTTCTGTTACCACAATAATCTCCAGGTCCATCCTATATGCTCTCAAAGAGTAAGAAATCCTTCTTTTTTTTACAGCTACATAGCATTTTATTGTGTAAATATACCACACTTTTTTTTTATGCACTCACCTGATGGGCACTTGGGCTGTTCAGATATTAACTATTATGAATAAGGCTGCTATGAACATGGGGGGGCAGTGTGCACATATTCTTTCAAATTATTGTTCTGTGTTTCTTAGGATATATTCTGAGAAGTGGGATCAGGGGTCAAATCGCAGTTCCATTTTAATATTTTGAGGAAACTCCATTGTTTTCCACAGTGGTTATATTAGTCTGCATTCCCATCAACAGTGTAGGAGGGTGCCCTGTTTTCTGCATCCTTACCAACACTTGCTTGTTGATTTATTGATGATAGCCATTCTAATAGGTGTGAGGTGATATTTCAGTGTGTTTCTAATTTGCATCCCTGTGATGGTTAGTGACCTTAAGCATCTTCATATGCCTCTTGGTCATCTTTATGTCCTCTTTGGAGAAATGTCTATTCAGGTCCTTTGCCCATTTTTAAATTGGGTTGTCTTGGTATTTAGTTGTGTAAGTTCATTATATATTTTGGAAATTAGCCCCTTAACAGATATATCATTGGGGAATATGTTCTATTATTCAGTGGGTTTCCTTATGATTTTGTTGATAGTTTCTGATGTACAGAAGCTTTTTAGTTTGATGTTGTCCCATTTGTTTATTTTTTCCATTGCTTCTCTTGCCCTAAGATATGTATCGGTGAACATGATTTTACTCCTTATGTTTTCTTCCAGGATTTTTATGGTATTGCATTTTACATTTAAGTCTTGCATCCATTTTGAGTTTATTCTTGTCTGCGTTGTAAGTTGGTTGTCTAGTTTCATTTTTTTGTATGTATTTGTCCAATTTTCCCAACACCATTTATTGAAGAGACTGTCTTTAGTCTATTGTATGCTCTTGCCTCTTTTTTCAAAATTAATTCAGCACAATAGCTTGAGTCGATTTCTGGTTTCTCTGTTCTGTTCCACTGATCTATATGCCTATTCTTGTGCCAGTACCAGGCTGTTTTGATTGCAATGGCTATGTAGTATAGTTTAATATCCAGTATGGTGATCCCTCCAACTTTGTTCTTTCTCAAGATTGTTGTGGCTATTTCAGGTCTTTTTTGGTTCCATGTGAACTTTTGGAATATTTGTTCAGGATCTGTGAAATAGACCAGTGGTATTATTACATTGAATCTATAGATTACTGTGGATAGTATGAACATTTTAATGATGTTTCCACTTATGTCTTCCTCTGTTTTTTTAGAAATGTCCTATAGTTTCCGAATATAGGTCTTTAACTTCCTTGGCTAAGGTAATTCCTAGGTATCTTATTTTTTAGTTGTTTTTGTGATTGTAAATGGGATTGTTTGTTTTGTTTCTCTTTTTGAGAGTTAATTAGTGGGTGTAACAATGCCATGGATTTTTGAATGTTAATTTTGTATCCTGGTAGTTTTTTGGTGGCGTATTTAGTGTTTTCTGTCTGCAGCAGTATTATGCCACTGGGCATAGTGACAGTTTTACCTTTCCCTTTCCAATTTGGATGCCCTTTATTTCTTCTTGTCTGATTGCTATTGCTAGTACTTCCAGCTGTATGTTGAATAAGAATGGTGAAAGCAGACATCCTTGTCTTGTTCCTGTTCTTAAGGGAAACACTTTTAGTTTTCACCCATTGAGTATGATGTTAGCTGTAGGTTCATCATATATAGCCTTTATTATGTTGAAGTATGATCCTGCTGTTCTTACCTTGCTGAGAGTTTTTATCAAAAGTGGGTGCTGGATTTTGCCAAATGCTTTTCTGTGTCTATTGATATGAACATGTGATTTTTATTCTTAATTTTGTTTATGTAATGTATTACATTTATTGATTTGTGGATATTGTACCAGTATTGTATCTCTGGAATAAACCGTTGGTGGTGATGTATGATCTTTTAAATATATTGCTGGATCACATTTGCTAATACATTGTTAAGGGTTTAGCATCTGTGTTCATCAGGGATATTGGCCTGTAAATATCTTTCTTTGTAGTACATTTATCTGGTTTTGGAATTAGGATAATGCTGGCTTCATGAAAAGAGCTTCCTCCTTCCTCTTGAATTTTTTGGAATTGAATGTTAGGTAAAACTCTCGTGTGACAATATCTGGTCCAGGACTTCTGTTTGCTGGGAGTTTTCTTTTTCTTATTACTGCTTCAATTTCATTACTTTTTATTGGTCTATTCAGATTTTCTGATTCTTTCTGATTGAGTTTTGGAAGATTGTATGATTCTGGAATTTGTCCATCTTGCTCAGATGGTCCACTTTGTTTGTGTATAGTTGTTTATAGTATTTTCCTTACAATCCTTTGCATTTCTGTGGTATCAGTTGTTACTCTAGCTCTTTCATTTCTGATTTTATTTATTTGAATCCTCTCTGTTTCATGATGAGTCTGGCTAACGGTTCATCGATCTTGTTTATACTTTCAAAGAACCTGTTCTTGGTTTCATTGATATTTTGTATTTTTGGTTGCTGTATCACTTATTTCTGCTCTGATGTTTATTATTTCCTTCGATCCACATTCTATGGGATTTTCTTATTTTTCTAGTTCTTTTAGTTGTAGGGTTGAGTAATTTATTATATATTTTTCTTGTTTCTTGAGGTAATCCTGTGAACATCCCTTCCCAGGATTGTTTTCTCTGTGTCCCATAGATTTTGGGTTTGTTTTCTGTTCATTTTCATTTTTTTCAGGGTAACCTATTAGTAACCCATTCATTGTTTAATAATATGTTATTTAGCCTACATGTGTTTGGATGTCTAAGTGTTTTTATTGTAGATGACTTCTAGTTTCGTGCCATTGTGATCCGAGAAGGTGCTTGATATGATTTCAGTCGTCTTGTACTTGTAAAGACTTATGTCCCAGCAGGTGGTCTGTCTTTGAGAATGTCGAATGTACATTTGAGAAGACTGTATGCTCTGCAGTTTTGGGGTAAAATGTTTCATAAATGTCAGTTAAATCCATCTGATCCAGTGTGTCATTTGGGATTGCAGTTTCTTTTTAGACTTTTTGTTTGGAACATCTATCCAGTGATGTCAGTGGGATGTTAATGTACCCTACTATGGATCTTTTGCTGTCGATCTCTCCTTTAAGTTTCTCGAAATGTCATTTGTGTTTTTTAAAATATATTTAGTTGCTCCTGTATTGATTGCATATATTTTTACCAGGATTATATCTTTCTGTTGAATGGATCCCTTTAGTATTGAATAGTGAGTTTATTTGACTCTTGTTATGGCCCTTGTTTTGAAGTCTATTTTGTGAGATATGAGTATTGCTACCCCAGTTTTTTGTTTTTTCCCATTTCCATTTACAAGGAAAACTTTTTTCATCCCTACATTTTCATGTTGCCTGAGTCCTTTGTTCTTATAAATAACATATATATGGGTTATATCTTCTTATCCATTTAGCTACCCGATGTCTTTTGATTGAAACATTTAACCCACTTACATTTAACGATATTATTGATAGTTCCTTATTTAGTGCCATTTTTATTGTTTTTGCGAATGTTCCCGTCTGTGTTTCTTCTACTTTTAGAGCAGTCCCTTTAGCATTTCTTGCAATGCTGGTTTGGTGGTACTGAATTCTTTTAGCCTTCTTTTGTCAGAGAAGCTCTATATTTCACTTTCAATTTTTTAAAAATTTATTTTTATTGTTGAAAGTATAACGGATGTGCTGTGTTCCCCCCCACTAACCCCTCCTCCTCATTCCTGCTCCCTCCCCAGGCCTTCACTGCGCTATTGTCTATGTCCACAAGTTATCTCTTCCCACTCCCTCTCCCCTCACCTCTGAAAATCATCAGTCTGTTAGATGCTTCCATGTCTCTATTTTGTTTGTCAGTTTATTTTGTTCATTAGATTCCACATATAAGTGAGATCATATGATACTTGTCTATCATGTGATACTTGACTAGCTTATTTTGCTTAGCACAATATTGTCCAGGTCCCTTCATGTTGTCTTCAAGTGGAAGAAATCCTTTTTAACAGCTGCATAGTATTCCATTGTGTGAATATACCATAGTTGTCTTGGTCTCTCCTGAGCTGGATGCTCTAGCAGTGTCCCTTGTGTGAATTATATGGGTCCTCCTGTTGTAATTGTGTATTGCTTGCTATTGGCCTCTTTGTTGTTTGATTGACTTTTAGGATGGCTGACTGTGATACCCACTTTGACCACTGACAGTAGTGTGATATGTAGGTGCATTTTTGAGGTGTCTTGGGCTCAAGTGCTCTAGGAGTGTTTCTTGTAACTGCATCTTTATGAATGCTACTGGCCCTTTTGTGGTAGAGGTAACCCTTCAGGCTGGGTAGCTATAAGGATAAACCTCAATCACTATGTATAAGATACTATGCAGGGCCTTCCCCGAAGATGGAATTGTTCTTAGCAGGGTCTTTGCCTGCTGGGTTCGTCCTTTGGTTATGTCATTTGTGTGGCTGGTTGGGATGAATTCTGGTGTAGTCTGAAGCCCACCTGAATGGTTGTGTTGGTTCTGTGTCCACTTGGATGGGTTGGTTTCAGGTACAGGTCACTTTCAGACATTATGTATAACCCGGTTAAGCTACCTCTCTGGAGATTCCAAACTGTACACTGTTTGTGTCTACATTTACTGAACCTGGGTGTGTATAGTAGGGTCCTATCTGTGTAGATTGGTTGGGTTCCTGGAGCGCTGATTGGGACTCAGAGCAATAAAAGACCAAGGCTTCCTGAGGTTGGTGCCCACTTGTCTGCTAATCTGCTCCCCTTTGATTGGGGTGGTATGGGCCCTTGGACCTTGGGAAGAGAGAGAGCTGCTAGTCTTCTATTTCTAGTGCAGTTGCCTGGACTTCCTCTAGAGTCTTATACAGAAAGGCTATAGAGTAGTCCCAAGCTGGTCATGTTTCACTGACCCTTATTCAGGGCTCAGGCTTGGTCGGTCCGGGTGACCAGGTTGGGCAGATAGGGTTATGGGTCTCCTCTAATGGGAAACTGGTTTGGGACTCAGTGTGGAGAATGTGGTCCCTACTTCCACACTATACTGTTCACTCTCTGCCAGAGGCTCCAACTTTTTCTCCCCCAGAGGGAGTCCAGTGCTGGTTCAGTTGGGGTGTAGCCAGCTGTCCTTCGTAAGCTCAGAAAGACCGGATGGATTCACTGAAATTTGGGCAAACACATTCAGAAAGCCTTCTTTTGGGGGTGGGACTATTGCGGAACCAGAGACATTCACCTTACAGAAAGACCAAGCGGCACGTGGAGGTTCGGGGTTCAGGAGGTTTATTTTACACTGGTGGGCCCAGAGGAGTCCCAAGTCCAAAGTTTGAGCCTCGAACACAATCGGGCAAGGAGTTATATACCGTACATGCTTCTGCCTACGTTGTGGTAAGAGGACAGGGCTAACCTATCTAGTTTGGTGCAGGCGGGAAAGTAGCAGGGTGCAAGAAGGGAGGGGGAGGAACTATTGGCCATTTTAGACCGAGTTTTCCCTTGTCAGCACCAACTGTACATGAGAGGGGGATGAACTGGGCTCCTTCTTTTAGCTCTAGCTACTTCTGCTCAAGCCCTGAACTGGAGCTTCGGAGGTAGATGCTCTCTGAAGGTCCCAGCTTTGAGCAGAGCCTCCTTCCCCTCAAAACTGAGCCTAGCCAGATTGGGCCAGCTGGACTTGCCCTCCTCCCTTCTCCCGGTGGGACTTACAGATCAGGACAGTCATTCTCTTGGGGAAGGTGTAGGCCCTTTCAGGGGAAGAGAGCTGCTCACCTCTTTCTATGTCTGCGGTGTACTGCCAGAGAACCTCGGGGGGGGGGGGATTTCCAGGGGGGTCATGTCAGATATCTTAGTTCTAAGTTGCATACCCTCCTGCCCCTCATGAATATGAGTTTAGCAGATTGGGTCCTGCAGGATTTGGGAATGCAAACCCATTCTGCCCTTTGATTGGGATGGAGTGGGGCCTTGGTCCTTGGAAAGAGAGTTGCTAGTCTCTGTCTCTGCAGTGCATTGCCAGAGCCCTGTTGGATGGCCCAGAAGGGATTGCATCAAATGTCCATACCCTGAGTTACACTGTCTTCCCCCCACACACAGGTAGGAGTTTGACAGAATGGAGCTAGCAGGATTTGGGAATGCAAATCCAGGTAGCCCTTTATTGGGGGTGGTTGCAGGGCTACGGATGGTGCAGCTGCCCACCTCCCTTTATCTGCACAGCTGCCTGCTTCCTGAGACCCTGACAAAGTAACCTTCTATTTGGGGTTGCGCCTGCCTAACCCATGGGAGAGGGCAAAGATCAGCCCTTGTTTCCATGCCACTCAGTTCAGTGATCATCTAAGAGTCTGTCTATAGTTTCTCCAGAAAAAAGGCACACCTCAGGTCACTATTAGGTACAGCAGCCAGTAGTCCTTTATGCTGGACTCAAGCTTGGCAGGGTGGTATCACTGATATTTGGAGGACAGGGTTAGTGTACCTTCTCCACTTGGTGCTATAAAAATAGAAGGCCTGGACCCTGGGAGATGGTACCTGAGGATGCTGTGGAATGTTGGCTCATGGCTGTGACCTCAGAAACTTACGTTTTAGATCTCCATAGCAGTGCCACCCAGATCTTCTCTTTATGGCTTCCATATGCCCTGAGTCTCTTTTCCTCTACCAGAGCCAAGGGTGAGTGCCTGAAAGTGAGCCCTTGTGTGTTGGCCCTTGAGTGCACCTGGATTTCAGCAGACTCCCTCATCTTCCCAGTGGACAAAGTTCTTGCTTATTTTTGCTGCCAAATGCTATGCAGGCTCTTCTTCCTGGGCATCGTGATCTGGGTGGGGCATGAGATTGAGACCCCTCTTTCCTCTTGGAGGGGTTTTGCAGCCGCAGTATTTCTCCAGCCGCTACCCTTGGGTGCAGGGACCTCTTTGTCTCTGCTCTTCTTACCAGTCCCTGTGCACCTTCTTTTTTTACTCCTTGGATAGAATTTTCCTGTTCAGGTATTCTTCTGTTGTTAAGTCAGGTTAATTTCTCTAAATTGTAGTTGTAACTTTGGTTTGGCTCCAGGAGGAGGTGTGTGTTGCTTTCATTTCACAGCCATTTTGGAATCCCCTAGTCACTCTTTGTTGGTTCCTGCACCTTAGATACTACAGCTACCTCTCCCAGTCTTGTAAGAATGGCCTTGTGGAGGAAATAAACCTGATCAACCCTGCCTTACATAGCTGTCTCTTGTCTCCTAAACTTTTGTTTTTGCCCTAAAAGCCTATTTTATTCTTTGTGGTTCCCAGTAGTTGAGATTGTTCTAATACCTGTCAGTGTCCCCGTGGGGGGGGGGGGGGTGGCTATTCTTAGCAGCTCAGTTCAGGCTGATTAGAAGCCAGACCCTCAGGCAGCAGCTTTGAGAGTATGCAGATACATTCTTTTAGGGAAATACTGGTATATTTCCATTTCTATCTCTTTGAGCACTGGGTTGATATCCATTAAGAACTGTTTCCTTTTTTGCTACCTTGCCATAGAATCTGTGAACTCCCCAGGCTATCAAAGAATGAGTCCTCTGGTCAGCAGACACAAAACAAAATGGCTTTTTCCTTGGATGTGGTAGAGGAAGAGTATGAAGATGGTACCCTCTGTCATCCCTGGTCTCTGGAGAGGATTGTAGTTGGCACTAGATGTTTAATTACAAACCTGTCCCTCAAGCCAGAGCTATGAAAATATACTAATAGGCCTCATTCACAGAAAGACGGGTTGCATTTCAGTCTGCTGTCTTCCCAGTGCCAGGGAAAGGAGCATGAATTGATGGCAGGAACTGTTTCTCCATTTTTACCTTCCCATGAGACCTACAGGTACAAGCTCGGCTGGCCTTCAGAGCCAGGTGATCAAGGGGCATCCCCTGGGTGGCAGCCCCAAAAATTAGAGTGCCAAATAAGTGCACAGGCGGCTCTCTGTGAAATATTGGTGACCTGGTACAAGTCATTGGTTGAGCACAAAGATGGTACTCCCTGGCCTCCTTTCCCTGAGAACACCTTAATAGGTCTATATATTCTATGCTGAACCAGAAACCTGCCCCTCAGGCTAGAGCTCTAAGGCAAACAAAATAGGCCCCTTTTATAGAAAGTCTGAGGGTGTATTTCAGTCTGCTGTGTGTGCAGTGTCTTGGGGGATAGCTGGGCAGGAACTGTCCCATGCATGCAAGTTCCTGCTGCTCACTATTATCAAAGGGAGTCATGGACACAGACAATAATGTGGTGATTGCTGTGGGGAGGGGGAGTAGAGGGAGATGGAGGAGGGTATTGGGGGAGTAAATAGTGATGGAGGGATGAAACCTGATACAGTGGGTCTGGGCTGTCAGGTCGCTACTTCAGCCAATTACGCAGTCAAGCGTGAATCAAATATGAGCATTTATTCCATTTTTGCTGGCAAATGGCAGAACAGTGGATTTGTCCATGTAAAATCTGCTTTCCCCTTCCCTTACTACCTGGCTGGTTATGTAGGACTGCATGCAAGGAGGAAGAGGTGTGTGTGTGAGGATGGCTGCAGGGTCTGTGGTCCGTGTGCCTCCTTCTAGGATTTTGAAGTCTGATAACAAGGTAGTTAATTTTCAGTGGTGTTAACTCCCAGTTCCACCAGTTCCTAGTACCATTCTGGGACCTGTGAATTGTCAGCATTCCTGAGGTAAGCTCCCCAAGGGGAGTCGGGCTTCAGGCGCAGCAACCAAATCAAAGGGCATCCTGTTCTTTGTCTGTTTTCAAAATTTATTTTCTGAATAATGGATCCATCCAGGCCCTAAGGTGTCTCATCTTTTTACAGCTCTGTTTTTCTTCCTGCAGCACATCCTCCAGTTTCCCAGGGTCTGTAGGAAAACTTACTTTTGCCCCCAAGAGGGAGGCTTGACTTGGGGTGGTGAACACAGAATACAGTGTACAGATAATGTATGGTAGAGTTGTGCACCTAAAACTGTTGTAGGTGGCCATTATGGCACCAGGTGTTAGTCCAGTAGGGTCAGACTGGACCCCTGCGTTCAGCAACCTCTGAACTTGGATTCTGGCTAGGAAAAAATTCAGAGCCAAGACCTGAACTACAAGAGAACGTTTATTTGGTAAAATTACAGAAGTGGAAAAAGTAATTCCTAGAAGAAACGGATTTAGGAAATAAGTTTTAGCGGCAAAGGAAGGGCTTTTGGGGCTTGGGACTGAGGAAGCTAATGATAACCTGCCTGGGGGCCGGGGCAGGGGAGGGAGGGAAATTCAGAGACAAAGAAGGCTCCAGCTGCTTCTGGGAGGGAGAGCCCTGTGTCCTCCACCCTAATGGTTTTCTTAGGGGAGGTCCCAGGGGAAGATCTCACTGTAATATTCAGCAGCTTTTCAGGTGTGTCCTTTCAGGGTTGTGATCTCCACTGATTGATTGGTTCGAGCTAGGGCAAGGGTCCTGAAATAGCCTGGACTGGTTTTGCTGCTTTTCTGGGCCTGGAGCTGGAATATTATTATCTCTAAGGAGGAAAGGTCAGGGGGTCCAAACCACATAACCAGTGATATGCTAGGGGAAGAAAGGCCACCCTGGGGGTGAGGTCCCACCCTACAGTTGTCGACTGCTATGCACCTGGGGCTTTCCACCCTGGTGACCTGTACCTTGCCCATTGCCCTTGCTCTGCTCATGTTTGCCTAACTGCCTATCACATCACCCCTCAAGGATCTTGGCTCTGAATTCTTTCAGAGAAAAGGAGCTCAGGGTCTCTTTTGTAACTTCTTCGTGCTGAAAGGGGGTGACATTTTCCTTCAGAGCCAAGACATCGTTGATGTCTGTTAGGAATGATGAGGCCAAGGCACAGAAGGTGGTGGTGATGGTGTCTAGAGGTGATATTCTGTGAGTGCGAGTAAGGTTTGTAACCTGGTGGAGACAAAATTGTTATAAAAAGCTAGAACAACAATTACGACAAATGGTCTGGTGGAAGGAAAACGTGTTTTTAGTTTTTAAAAATTACAAGTCAAAGGATGGGAGAAAAAACAGCATGGAGGGGTGTAGCCAAATATTTAAGAAAACTAGATAAATTCAGGATCATTTTAATTTATAGGTGGAAAGTAAAACCTTGAATACAATTATAGTCTATTGAAAACTTTTTTCCCTCTAAAATCACTCTCATTTTTAAGAGCCAAATTATTTACTGCCTTAAGTCTAGTTTCAGTTTGGCCTTGTTATTTGCATAAATACTGTAAGAGTAGCAATTGAATGCCTGGGCTGTTTTAAATCTGCTTTGTTGGAATCTCCTGATTGAGCTTTTATTAGCCAGCCCCTCAGGGCAGAAAAGCTGAGCTACCTAGTTCCCATCTGGTTTGCCTTCAGTACCTATAGACTTGGGTGAATTCCTCAACTTCTTGAGGTTCCCAGTGTGTATGGAGGTTCTTTCCTTACCATCTCCCAGGAAAGCAACCTTTGTTCCTTAACCTGGGAAGATTGCCGTGAACCACGTGATTGAACAAGGTACCAGGCTGTTTCTCCAAGGTACACTTATTGGCTTATTCAAAGTCAGTCTCCATTTCTTAAGGCTTTCTAGTGACATCCAGAGCCAGGCATGTCTCTTTCAGACATTACATTCACCCAAAGTCTTGGTAATAAAACCACAATTGGAAACTGGTCTTACTGAATTTATGCAAAGAAACGTATTGACATGACTTACTCATTAAGAATTGCCAAATTTTGGGATGATTGGATAAGGAGGAAAATACATATAATTCACCAAATTGCTTAAAAAAAGAGTCTTTATATCTGGAAAAGCAAGAGGAAAATCTTTTAACAAAGTGGAAGAGAACCAAACTCTAACTCTGTATTAGCTTACTTTGATCTTTAAATTTATTTACTTAAATTTATTACTTAGGGGAAGGCACACTGGGCCTTCACTTTGAGGGCTTTTGAAGACTGGGTATTTAGGGGAGGATCTCAATAGAATTCATTACCTTTATGCTGATATACCAAAATGAGGCTTCTCTTAACATCATTTGTCCTTGATTGTGGTTAGCAAATTTCTGCTACCTGTCTACCTGAGGAAGGAAATTTAAGCTGTTTACCCTCTGGTTGGGGAGGAAAAAAATGCAAACCATTTACTGTAAAGCAAACTTGGTTTAGGAAAGATAGGATTAGGATTAACTAGATGGCTGCAAACTATTTTAACCATCTGTCTGTTTCCCTGTTTTGCTTGTGTTCTGGCTCACTGGCCTGACTTATATAATTTCCTTTTAACATTTCTCTTTACAAATCTATCTATAACTTTCACAAACCTTTTTACAACTGTTGGGAATAGGTTTTGACTGGGCCTCAAATAAAGACACAAAAAAGGTGCAGAGCTACCCAAATCAGGAAAAGGAAGCACACCTAACAGGAAGCCCGTTCGTCTTTTCTTCCTAATGCGAATGCCACTGCCCCATACCCTGTTGGTTAAGGTATGGCTTCACAATCTAAACCTATTGGCTAATTTAGAAAACATGCCTGTGGGGCGGACCCTTGGGTTGGACAATTGGGCACATATATACTGAGCACAAAAATGGAGGATGCTAGGGTGAAATAGAGGACACTAAGGCTGGTGTTTATTCAGTTTGGTGGTTAATCCCTTTGACAGAAAAGATTATTTCCTTCTTACACAACTTTCACAAATCTTTTTACCCATTAAGAAATAACCAGCTTTAGAAAAACTCATTTTTTCCTTTCAAAATATATTTCCATACCTTATACCTTCAATTATAAAAATCATACAATTTCTTTCCAATTAATTACAATTCTTTAACTCTTAGGCCACTAGAAAGGAAGCAACTAGCATTCTTTAGATTGACTTTTAGGAACACATTTTAAACACTCAGTTTTAAGAAACACACCTTCAACAAAGCATATGACATTACATCAACAGTGCCACCTCTGCTTTACAGACTTTTCCCCAATACAAAGCTAAAAGCAGGTGAACCCAAGATTTCGCTAACAAACAGTGTTTCACTATTTCATGTTATTTCAAAATATCCAGATATTCAGTAACTTTAAAAATTCACAAACTTAAAAAGGAATAGTTGAAATAAGTTAAATTGATGTAAAATGATGTTTTTGCAGTTTCTTTTTCTTTTAATAAGGGTTACTCCCAGAAACTTGCGTTATAAAGATGACCTAGGTAAGAGTTTTGAGGGGTTTTTGGACCAGGTATTTACATTTCAAAGGTCCTATGGCTTTCATAAAGCCAGTTTTCTATAAGCGTTTTGAAACAAATGGGAGGTTTTGGGAAGTTGACCTTGATATTCGATAGCCACATCTCTGGCCCTGTAAAGACTTCATTTGTAAAATAAGGACAGTCATCTTTAATACCTTAAGGATTGGCAAATATTGACAAAGGACTAACATTCACAATTTTTGAAATGTTTCTCTCCATCTGAGTATATTTTTCTTTCACTTTAGCATTTAGAGTGACCTAGTCTATAGGTAACACATAGCTGAGGGTCAGTTTCTGAGTGCTGTGTAGGCTTGCATGTATAGAAAAGACACACTGATCTAAGGAGGCCTCATCCTCCATCCACTTCCCTTGGGAGGGGCAAAACAGGCCTAACTGCAGGGTAGTATTAAACTTAATGGTGCCATTAACTGGCCAGACCTCTCCACTGTCCACTTTATGGGGGGGCAAGCTATATTGCAAGAGAAGTTTAAGAGACTTAGGTCAAATTTAACCCAAAGGGGTGTCTCGAGACACTGGACTGGTTCCCCATCTACAGAGAGAGAGATAAATTCTCAGTGGAGAGTTAGAGGCATCTGTGCTAGTCTGTGGTCTGTCCTATGGTCTGAGAACCACAGTAGCACAGGTTCCTTTTTACCCACAGAAATACTCCGGGGGTGGAGTTTTACCCCATGCCTTCAGGTTAGACTTACCAAAAATCCCCATGATGGCCAGTCTCAGGGAGGATGGACTCACTCCACTCAGACAGGTGGACTCTACCACACAGGGGCATCCTGTTCTCCATGTGTAGAGTTTTACCCTGTGTCCGGAGGGCAGACTTACCAACGGTTGCAGTGATGGCTGGGCATGGTAATGATGGATTTATTCTGCTCAGACAGGCAAACTCCATTTTACACAAAGCCAATCCCAAGTGAGGCATCCCTACTTGTCTGCCTCTGGACTTGTCCATCCTTATCGGAGGTCCCCATTGTATCTGCCATACAAGGAGTACCTAGAAAACTCGTCCCACAACTCTCTTCTTTAGTACTTGGACTAGTGACCTATTGCCCTGCCTTTCATATTCCCAAAGCAATGGTTCTTTAAGAGGCCTAGGAGAGAAAGCAGCAGCAACCCCTCAAAGGGAAGGGAGAGTCCCTGATAAGTCATCCCTGAGACTCTCTTAGAAGTTGGTTTCAGGAACCAGAGAAGATTCCTGGTGACGTATGTATGTTAGCTGGGCCAGACAGAGATCGTGTTACCGGGAAACCCTAGTTGGGTTTGGGCTGCCCAGTGCTGTGTCCAGTTCAACAGAGACAGGGTTGAATCATATAAGGCATTTATTGAGAAGGCCAGCCAACCAAGAAGATGGGGGGCATATGAGCATCCAAAACCTGTCTTACAGTATGGTCCAGTGATGGGATTATAAAGGGGAATAATAGGGTAGGTTGAGGCTGGGCATGGCATGCAGCTATTTGTAGCCCTGGAGGTCCACAGACGTCAACTCCTGTTGACGAGGCTCACAATGGACGAATAAGACAGTATCTGACTGAGTCTTGTGGTGAGCACATGTTTCTTACTGTTCCGTGCCTCTAGATTTATGACTTTTTCTTATTGCCTTGTGAATTTGCATCCAACCATAAACTGGTCTGCTGAATTCAAAGAGAACACAGAGAGTCTGGAAAGGAAAAACTTGTAACATATCATATATTATACTATGAAATAAGCACAACTAGTTATACAGTCAAACTATAAATCATAATATTTAGGCTATTGCACCCCACCTACAGCTCCTCAGGTCCTGAGGGCAGATCTTGTTGGCCTTCTCTAGGGAGATTAGAAACTGCGGGGTGTCCCTTATTTTCCAAGCCAGAGGAGTTTATTCTCTCATTTATCCAGTGAGAGGTCCTGTTCAGACCCTTATAAAGCAACTACAATTGAAAAGCCAAAGTTAAAAAGCAGCCATCCACTTTTCTCCCATCCTTAGTTATCTTAACCCTTATCTATAGCCTAGGGTCTCTCAACTCTCATTCGTTAGCTCCACCTTCACAATTTCAAAAAGCTCAAAAGCCTGAATTTAACTCCAGACACAAAGGAAAGGGAAGGAAAGAACACCCCTCTGGCCATAGGGCAAAGATGTGATTTTACAGTGTACCTGAGTGCATGGATGTTGTCTTGTAATTGGCAGGATGCCTAGTGCAAACTTCCCAGGTTATGACCGACTCATCCTGTCATGGGAGTCTTCCAGAGGCAAGTGCCCTGGTGGCTCTTAAATGCTCAAACAGTGCAGTGATGTTCCTCAGAGACAGGAAGAAAACCCATGGTCAGAGGAAAAGATGCAGGGAGGGAAGATACCACAATGAATCTTGTCATTCAAGCCAAAGTGGCAAGGAGGACTGGCTTTATTTTTTTTTTGCAAAGAGTTGGGCATAAACCATCTCCAGATACAGGTTATCAGGTGCCAATTTAAAGAATTAGGACAGTGATGTTCCCTACAACATCATAGGGCACAGGTAAAGAGAAGAGGTTCTATTTTCTGTCATAGAAAGCAATTCCTGTCTAACTGAGTTCTTATACAGTATTGAACCCAGCGACAAATGCAACAGTGTCCTTGGAGCAAAGAGGCAAGCGAGAGTGTATGTCAGTCAGTCCAGTTGTGCAGGCAAGGCCTATTAAATCGTAACAACAGATGGGTGTTAGGATTATACACTGAGAATGTGGGTATGAGGGAGTTATGATAGCAAGCGGAATCCTTGGGGATCAGTGTGGTGTGTCAGAGTGTTGCTTGTGGAGAAGACTCCCAGAGGCCTCAAAGCCTGATGGTTATCCTTGCTCCTTTTATGTACTTCAGTTTCTCTCACCTGCTGTCTACAAGAACTGTGAGGACCCACAGTGCTGGGTGACCAAACCTTAGATGCCCCCCCGCCCCCCAGCCGGGTCAGAACTTAATTACTCTATTCTGTTGTCCCTATGAGGCTCTTGCATATCACTAGGGAGACCCTGCTATATTATGCTGTATGATGACCTCAAGTCACCTTACAGTGTCTGCTTACACAGACTGAAGGGAAGATGTGCCTCGTATCTTCAGCGCCAGTTCATTGCCAGGCACTCATAGTTATTTTAGTTTTCTCTTCACAGGCAGTCATCCCTTTTTAGCTAGAATTACGGCCTTGCCCTCTTGATCCTGTACAAGAAGGGAAAGTAAAGCAGCTCCTTCTCCAGCCTCGTGGCCAGAGGACTTACGGTTTGTGCAGTCCAAGTCATGGTACCAACTATGTTCTAGGCAGTGGGAACTGACCAGGTGTTAGTCCAGTGGGGTCACACCAGACCTGGGTTCAGCAACCTTGGAACTTGGATTCTGGCTAGGCGAGAATTCAGAGTTAAGACCTGAACTACAAGAGAAAATTTATTTGATAAAATTACAGAGGTTGGAAGAAGTAATTTCTAGAAGAAATGGGCTTAGGAAACAAGTTATAGAGGCAAAGGACTGAGGAAGCTAATGATAACGTGCCTGCAAGGGTACCGGGGATTGGAGAAAAGGGAAAGACAAAGGCTGGCTGCTCCCAAGAGGGAGAGCCCTGGGTCCTCTACCCTAATGGTTTTATGTTAGGGGAGGTCCCAGGGAAAGATCTCACTGTAATACTCAGCTTTCTAGGTGTCCTTTCAGGTTTGTGGTCTCCACTGATTGATCGGTCCAAGCGGGGGGATTGTAGGGGGAGGGGACTGGGGGGCATCATTCAATGCAGCTGGTCCTGAGGTCAGCCATGACTGGTTTTGCTGTTTTTCTGGGCCTGGAGCTGGAATACAACTGAGGCCTACATCAGGAGGCCTAAACTGAGTCACCAGCAAGATGCTAGAGGAGTAAAGACCACCCTGGGGGCGATGTCTCATCCTACAATTGTCCTTACTAGGCACCTGGGGTGTTGACCGGTGACCTTCTGTACCTGGCCCATCATCCTGGTTCTGCTCATGTCTAACTGCTTGTCACAAACCTGTTTAATTTTGTTACCCAGTTTCATCCCCATAAATTCAGTAGAAAGGGAAAAAAGCAATCAAGGACTGTGTTCTGTCAGACAGTTACAAAGCACAATAACCAGGGCACTAGAGGTAAACATGAGGGCACCAGACTTGTGTACACACTTCTTTTGGGGAGGTTCCAACAGGGTGTAGCAGAGGGGCAAAGAGAGTGAAGGTAGCACCCATACACTGATACCTCTAGAGAGGGTTAGAGAGTATTCCAGGTGCAGACCCAGAAAAGCAGATGTATGTTTAATTAGATGTTGCCCTCCAGGCCACAGCTATAAAGATGAGGCCTTTTTCACAGAAAGATTGGTATTTCAGCCGGCTCCCTCTGTGCTGGGTCCTGGGGCCAATTGGTTACTACACATTTGAGCCTTTAAGACCTGTTTCTCAGTTTCATGTAGCCTTGTGGGTCTCTTGGACGCAAGTTTCATTGGCTTTCAAATTTAGATGTTCTGGGAACTTGTCTCTCAAGTGCAGGTTTTAAAAGTTGGGGTACCCAATATGGGGTTCCATATGTAATTGTAGATTTGTTGTGATCATGGGAGAAAGTGAGTTCAAAAGCATCTTACATCACCCTCTTGAAGTGGAATCCTGACAGAGGAAAGTAAAAGGTACTCATGCAGCCATCAGGCTTGTGATCTGATGAGGACTTTCCACCAGCTCTTCAACTTTGGAAGCACTAGGATCATGTTTCAAACCTATGGTAACAGTCTCTGCTGTTAATTAGAGGATTTAATCCATTTACATTTAAAGTAATTATTGTTAAGGAAGGATTGATTTTTACCATTGTATTCTTTATTTTCTGCGTTGCTGTCTACTTTGTGTTAATTTTTGGTAGTAAATGTTTTAATTTCCTTATTTCCTTTCTTGTGTATTCTATAGCCTTTTTTGTCTTTATTATGGGAATTCTATTTAATAGCCTGATGTTATTAACACTATTTAGCATTTACACCAGCTTAAATTCAAAAGTGTACAAAAAACTGTTTTTACAGCTCTTTTGCCTACCACTTTTAATTATTAATGTCACAAAATTACCTATTTTATTCATTGCACCTCCAAAATAGGCAGTTTGGTTTTTTTAACGTATTTTCTCTTAATTTATGTAGAAACAGAAATGGAGTACAAAACACAATTATAATAATAGCTTTGATAATTTCTCAAATATATATCTTTACTGGTGGGCAGTATTTATTTCTTCATACTACTTCAAGTTCTAACATTTTGTATTTCAACCTGCAGGACTTCCTTGAGCATTTCTTACAGGACATATTTAGTGATCACAGCCTCTTTCAGCTTTTGTTTATCTGGAAATGTTTTTATTTCTCCCTCAGTTTTGAAGGATAATTTTGCCAGATACAGGATTATCAGTTGAAGACTTATTTTTCTTCCAGCAGTTTGAAGGCACTGACATTATGCCTTCATGATTTCTACTGAGAAATGAGCTGATAATGTTATTGAGGGTCCTTTGTATGTGATTAGTCACTTTCCCTCTTGCTGCTTTCAACATCTGTTTGTTTTTGTATTGGACAGTTTTTTACCACAGTGGGGGTATGAGTTCATCCTTACTAGAGTTCAGTGGGCTTCTTGAATTGGTGGATTCATGTCTTATATCAAATTTCAGAAACTTTTGGCCTTTATTTCCTTAAAGAGTCTCTCTACCCTCACTTCACATCTCTTCTTGGACTTCTCCAATACATGTCCATTGGTTGTGTCCTTCAAGTCCATTAGTATTTTAAATTGTTTTTCAATTTTTCTGTTACCTGGAGTTGATAATTTCCATCTTTTTTTTCTGATGCTAACATCTGATTTCAAATTCCTCTGGTAAATTTCTCATTTCAATTATTTTACTTTTAAGTTCCTGACCTTTGTGGGGAGGGGGGCGCTCTTTTGTATGGTTTCTTTTCTCTTTATCGATTTTCCCATTATATTTGTATATTGTTTTCTGACTTTGTCCACATCTTCCTTTAGTTCTTTGGGAATTTTAAATATAGCTACTTTTAAATCTTTGGTAATTCTACCATCTGGTCTTCCTCTGGGACAGTTTCTGTTATTTTATCCTTTTTCCTTTGAAAGTCATATTTTTTTATTTCTTTGTATGCCTTAATGACTTTTTTGTTATTGAAAATGGGTTATTTCAATTTTATAATGTTGTATTCTGAATATTAGATTCTCGTCCTTGAAAATGGTTTGTTTTATGTTTTGTTTTGTTATTTTTGTGGAGTGTCTCTGTGTTGGCGATTCACCTAAGATGTAAACTTTCTTGTCAGGTTTTCTTTGTTCTGGGCTTTGCATGCTGACTTTTCAAATTTCAGCAGATATGTAAATGTTTTTAAGTGTCCCAGTACATAAATATCTGGCTTCCCAAGGGAGAAAAGGGAATAAGTAAAGTTGTAAATAATAATTAACTGGGTCTATTTCCTTACATCCCCTGCATGCCTTTTCACATGGAGGCAGCAACATTGGTGGTCCGTTTTTATGTCTGCACCTTCATCACCAGATGTATTAATTAGCATTCAGAACACATATTTTCTGATATTCAGAGGACTGCTTGCCCTCACTCGTGTAAATCACTTCAGGAGTGTTAGTATGGCTACCTGCCAAGGGGCTATAGAGTGGAAGAATGAGTAGCTGCTCCAGCACTATTGGCTTAAAATGAACCAAAATGTACCACTACTTGCTGGCCAAGCGTTTCTCTGGAAGATGTAAGCCTTTGAAAAGACTTTCAAATTCCAAAATAATTGTATTAGTTTCTGTAAGTGCATTTGTCTTGCTGTGAAGACTTTCTGCTCTGCCTCCTTCCATGATTTCACTTCAGCCTCTTGTTTCTTTACTCTTATTTATTAACTGTATCCCCTTGGACACCCTCTGTCCAGGTCACCTCATATACGTAGTAGCTCCTAAGTCATAAGTATAGATACCCCATTTAAACTTGAACTACCAGCATACCTTTTGAAGGATTTCCACTATAGTAATTCTCTCTAGCCACATTGGCCATCTATTTTACACCTTCTATATTTGTGTTTGTTTTTTCCCCTTTGATTTTTATACATCATCATACTCACTGTCTTTCGAAACACTGGTTTTCCTTTATTTATCCATTCTATTTGCCTGGAGGAATCCCAACTGTCGGTATCCGAAAATAAAATCAGGCAAGAGAAAATGCAACTAAGTGTGCAAGACTACTATTTTATCTGTTAGTGTAAAATAGAATAATTTGCTCTAATTATAAAATTGGCTTTCTCACTCAGAAAGACTCCTCAGTGCTGCTTGGTTTCTTATGTTCTTGTACAAAAATAAAACTAGATATAATATTAATTCACAAGAATTTTTTATTTAAGGTTTATTTTTGTTTTTAATTTTAAAAAAGTATGCATTGAGATAGTTTTTCTTCATACATTTAATTGTATATTTTCCTTTCACAAATGAATAAGAGAGTAGTATTAAAGTTTCCATCACTGTAATTCTTTCACCTGTAACTCAGAGCTTCTTACTATACTTTCTAAATTTTAAGTGTATTTGTTGTTTTAGCTGGAGGAGAGCTGGAATGTTCAGAAGCAAATGAAGATTCTGCGGAAGAAGCAAGCCCAGATTGTGAAAGAGAAAGTTCAGTTGCAGAGTGAGCACAGCAAGGCTGTCTTGGCAAGAAGCAAACTAGAGTCTCTCTGCAGGGAACTTCAACGTTACAACAAGACATTAAAGGTTGGTTTATTTATTAAAGGTTGGTTTTTTAGGAGATATTTAGGCTGATTTTATAATCAGTGAGTATCTGTTTGAAGTAAATCTTCGCTTCTCTTTCTGTAGTGGGACTTACATGTAATAATAATGGCTGATGGTTGATTTAGGTACACATGTTCTAGTGGATGAGGTTCCTGAGCAGAGGGCTTTGTGGGGTCCTCAGAGATATACTTACTACCTTGCTTTTTGTTTTGCTTGGGCTAGGTCATTATAAATTGAAGATTCACTCTTTTTATCTTTTGAGTTTGGGTTCAGGGAAGAGCTCCTGAATCTATATCATTTCATTACAGGGAATCTACTTGTCTGTTAAGGAATGTTATGTCCATAGTCCTCCAGTTTAGGAAGCTCAAGTCACCATATACTCTGCTGACCATTAATGTAGTTGATTACCATGTCCTCCTGGGGTAAGGAATGAAATGCCTACCTGAAATGAAGAAATTACTAGCAATAGACTTGAGTCAGAATTAGTCTGAGAAGAAAAAGTAGGAAGTAGAGCTGTACTACAGATGCTAATGGGATAATAGTTTACTTAACTGCTCTCAGACCTTCAGCTATTCATTTGCTAAGTACTTTAGTTACACCTTGGCTAATAATAAAGGAAGAGGCAGAAGGTGTCAAAATTTATATTAATAAGGAAACAAAAAAAGCAGCAGACATGCTAGAAAAAAATTGTATAATGGGAACGTGTTGCTTTTAGAAATAGGTACGAAGATACAGTTGGAGTATGATTAATTTAAGCAAGATATCAGATTATCCTTTCACAGCAAATCCCCAAGGACCTAGAGTATAGGACAGTTCTGAAATGAATCTTCATCTGGTATAACAGTCTTATTTTTTTGCCTTGCTTATGAAGCCTTGGATTTTGATATAAAAGTAGGTTGAGGTTGTTTCCACTTTTCAAATAAGCCAGCATTTTGACTTGATTGTTAATTGTTTCAGTAAAGATCCTTTTGAGGTTTATAGCCTGGGAAAAAGATCTCTTTAGGCTGATCCAATAAGGACAAAGGTCTGCCTAAACACTGAGGAGGACATTTAATGTGGAAGAAGCTTGATTGTGGAGAAGCTCTTATTTGTACTTGAGTGCAGTGAATGTGTAGATGGTCAAATAACACTTTATACTAGGGCAGTTTTATCTGTTTCATAAGTTACTGAGAAAACCCCTTCTTCTGAGTAAGAGCTTTCTGGTCATAGATCAAGAAGGAATTGTAAGTCAGAAGCAACACTTCAGGCATCATTAAATGGACCCACATAGCAACATCTTTGAGCATTTTATTTATAGGTATAACTATTAACAGAAATTATTTTGCATAATAAGGAAGAAAATATGCAGCAGGCAAGAGAAGAAGAAGAAAGTCGTAGAAAAGCAACTTCACATTTCCAGCTTACTTTAAATGAAATTCAAGCACAGCTGGAACAGCATGACATACACAACGCCAAACTCCGTCAGGAAAACATTGAACTGGGAGAGAAACTGAAGAGGCTTATTGAACAGTACACACTGAGGGAGGAGGTAAAGATGTTTTGTTTATTTAGACTGCATCTTATTATTACCAAAAATTATTACTACCATTCATTGCTAATTTAAAACTGTTGTCACAGGACAAGGTTATATTCTTTCGTATATGCATGGTAGAAATCGGGCATTTATTAGGTAAGGATTAGCAATTAGTCCTTGTGAACTGAAGGACTAATTGGGATCCTCACTTCATGGCCTAGAAGCCTGTGCCTTTGGATATCTGAGGTAATTTCTAGCAGATGTGTTAAGTACTACTTGTTCGCTGTGTGATACGTAGATGGTGATTTTAGCATACAGATTGTATTTCCCATATTCAACCTAACAATAAATAAATATTGGGCTCCCAAATACTCTTAAGACTGCTATGATGATCTGTACAGTGTATAAGTACAATTGCATTCCACCTACTATATTATTTGGGGGGGGAAATGAGCCTTCTAATTCGTCACACATTTCTCTTGGTGGCCACACATCCAATGAAGTAAAAAGTTCATAAGAATAATCTGGCTGCAGAACCCAGTCATTGCATTTATTTTACAAGCTAGTCTGGAAGTTGAGTTGTATCTGTATTAGAAGCAAATTCGCGATAAACTGCTCATTTTAGTTTTCTTTAAGATATCAGCTATGTAGGGTGTCCATATTTTTCTAACCATTTTCTTTCATCTTTTAACAGTTTTCTACCTTCTTACTATAGCAAGTTTCAAGTTTAAAAGTAGAATACATCAGTTAGCTTTAGAAGTTATCCGCTTTTGTATCTATCAACTGTTGTTTTATCTGTTTTTAAATAAATACAAGACATCACTCAGCACTGTTTGAATGGGTATCTTGAAATGGCAAGACTCTGAAGCAGATCCACATTGACATGATAAAAATTTAGCAATAATCAGTCAAATGCCTTGTCACCATTTACATTTCTGTGACCCTCCCATCCATAAGATTGTTGGAATCAGATCCAAAAAAGTTTATAGGTTTTACTAGTTACTATGTCTCACATCTTTTTATTGTGTAAGCTTTCCTCTTTCTTTTCTTCTCCTTGCAATATATTTTTAAGGAAACTTTTTTTAGCCCTATGGAGTGAATATTCTTTTGAGTAGATTTATTTTTTTATAAAGTTCTCATTTTGTTTAACAGACTCTTTAAATGAACTGTTTTTTAACAATGATAGTCTACTTCACTATTAATGTAGCATATTTCTAAAGTATATTTTCATGTCATATCACTTGTAAGTCTTGTGTATTTTAGGGTTACCAAATTTTCTTTTTTGGTCAAGATATAATTTAATAATGTAATGAACTGTTTTCAGTTAGATCTGGTGCACTTCTCAAAATTTAAATAGGTTACCAGTTATGAACCAGCATTTTTTCCTATAATATGGGATATTTTAAGTAAAAGAGTTACTATTTCTTCATCTGAGAATAGTGTCCTAATTTCTTTCTTATCCATAAATACCACTTAGCAATTTAGCTTGGAAATTATAATGGCTTGTCTTACCAAGTGTGTATGTAATACATGCTAGTCACCAAGCACCTTAAATAGTTTAACCAGGGCAATGATTTTTACAATAACTCTGCAAGGTAGATGTGGTTATCTCCACCTTCTTAGATAAAGGAACTGAGATTTATTAAGGATGGAATTTGCCCAAGCCATTCACTGAGCCTGGGTTTGACCCTCAGCTATTTCTACCATTATATCATGCTACTACCCAAAGAAATTTGGGAAAATTTAATGAGAAAAAAATGTTCAGGAATTTATGAGTTTAATAGTTTGATCTCATGTGATCTCCATCTTTTTCTTGATAACTTAGATGTAATTTTTAATGTAGAGCAGAAATGAGAGATATGAAGCTGTTGATGATGACAACCCACCTCCAGCAACAATGGCACCAGGCAGTAATCAGTGGGGAGGATTCCTGCAGGTTCAGGATGGTTGCAAGGTGGTATACATAGATGTTTTTGCAAGCATAGGGACAGAAATATTTAATGTTATTAGCTATGATTATATTAGCAGGAAGAACACAGAAGCAAGTAATTGTAATTTGTGTTATTTCTTTTTACCAGTGTGTACCCTTTTTTATTAAGTGATGGAAGAAATTTTATTTTTCCTACAGCGTATTGATAAAGTGTTCAAGCGTAAGGAACTGCAACAACAGCTTGTGGATGCCAAGCTTCAGCAGACAACACAGCTCATAAAGGAAGCTGATGAAAAACATCAGAGAGAGAGAGAGTTTGTAAGTTTTATTTCTTAAAGCTATTGCCAAAATTATAACCAAAGCCTTTAAAAACATTTAAACCTATTCATTGTTTTACATACATCTGAATCATGCAATTGGGTTTTTCACTCTTAGATTGGGAAATGTTAGAATATATTCAGCCTTTTATTTCTGTTAAAATTTTCATATAAAAAGTATACTGGAATTTTTGGGCCAAATTAGTGGAAACACCATGTTTTATTTTTTCTTTGTCTAGAGTATTGTCTTGCTTTTTAGGTAATGATCATCAGGTTCAAATTTGTGTCAGTCATTGGGCAAATTAGGTCTTGAGTGCTAGAGGCAATTATATTTCACATCAAGTTTACCAACTGTGAACATAGTGAGAGCCCATACTTAACATACACAAATTAAACTATACTTAACTTGACCTAGAAAACAATTAAAATAATACGAACTGTTTCATCCAGTGAATCATTTACATAGCCTAGGCCCTGAGGTTAACGTGCTATGGAATACTCAGTTCGTGATTATTCTTTAAGATGTGACAACTCATACTAAGTGCAGGTCTAAAGATGCATTTTCACAGTGTGGACGTTCAGTGCCAGCCAACAGTGGTATTCTGAGCACAACTGAAAAAGCAATTGCCATTTCTGACGTGGACTATAAATTGTGTGTGTACCTTCACATTACATAACATATATTGCATATGTATGCTTTCTTAAGTTGGTTTAAGGACTTTTTAAGGCTTAATTGGACCATGTATAACATTTTGTCTCGGAAATTTAAGGACCTAATTTTGTAACTGATTACCATCCAACTTGTACTGTATAATTTTCTTTTAAACCCATGTATACAGGGTGGGGCAAAAGTAGGTTTACAGTTGTTTGTATGGAAAATAATACAATAATTAACATAATAAAAGAATAAACTGTGTTCCTTATACTCACAACTATAAACCCACTTTTGCCGCACACTGTATTGACTAGACCCCTCCTTCCCCCAACTTTTGTAAAAGTAGTTGGAAACCTGATTTCTGTGTTGATTACTTTGCTCCATAGTTTTTCTGCCTAATCTTGCCTCTCATGGAGTAAAAGAGCTTCTAAGCCATCCAGATACTGTCAAGATTCCTAGTCTTGTTTTGTGCTTCTATTTGTCCTAATTATTTTCACCTAAAAGACCACAGTTTAACCCTGAGTTTCATAAGCCTGATTAGGCCTCTTGGATACTACTTCTTTATAAGCAGGTAAAAGATTATTCCTACATATCTAAGTGTTAAACTGGTATAGATCAAAGACAGAGATAAATGACAATAGATGTAATCATCCACTGACCTATGATTCTTTCTAAAACAGTGAGAATAAAGGCTAAGGCTATCTTCATTTGACATTTTAAATGTGTAATTACTGTTAGTATTTTGCCAGAATGTTTCTGTTTTCTAGTTATTAAAAGAAGCAACAGAATCGAGGTACAAATATGAAGAAATGAAACATCAAGAAGCACAATTAAAACAGCAGGTAACTTTACATCAGAAGATGATAGAATTTATGAATCTCCTTGTTCCCAGGCAGAAACATCTAGAACAGAATACATCTCTTATTGTCTTGGAATTTTTATGTTCATTTAGGGTGACTAACTTACTGTGATTTGACTGGGACTTATGTTGATTTTAGCTCTGTAAGTCCTATGTCCCAAGAAATTACTCAGTCCACAGGAAATCAGGATAACTAGTGAGACTATTTTTATTGTGCACTTTCTACTATCCTAGATACTTTACTAGTACCTTTCTAATTTTGTTATTTGAGGAAAGTAAAACTGGCATAAAAAAACACCATTTTATCTGTAGTTCAAAACTCCATATGCTTTTACACAGGTCCTCTTCCATGTAATTGAGTGTGAGAACTTTTAAAAAAAATTGGAGTTTTAGTCTTCTTCTGTTATAGTCTCTTATTTGTGGAGTAAAGTAAGCAGATGCTGCAAACTCATTTAAAGGATAGAGGAAAGATCGTGTTTTTCATATCTGAAACATTACTAATACCTATGTAGTTTATACAGACAGAAGCAGATGGTATTTATATGTATAATTTATAAAATTAACTAGATTATATTCTGTTCAAAAAAGTACTACTTGTTTAAAATGTATTATAAAATGTTTAAGAATTCCCTTAATTTGTTCTAAAGTACACTAATACATTAAGAGTGGTATGCATCTATCTTCATAGCAACCCTTTTGAGTGCTATGTATCTTTGGGAACGTTTTATAATGTAGTGATATTCTGTAAAGCTAACCTAACTTCTATGGCAGTAGAAGAGGAATCAAATAGAAGTTTCTGTTGTAAGTTATGATCCTGTTAGCATGCTTCTAGTAAATTGAAACCCCTTATTATTCCTATATATTCATTCACTGATTTTTTGGATTTTATATTAAAAAAAAATTTTTTTTTTAGAGAAAAAGGGAGAGGGAGAGAGGTCAGTTTATTGCTCCGCTTATTTATGCATTCATTGATTTATTCTTGTATTTGCCCTGACCAGGGATGAAACCTACAACCTTGGCATATTGGGACGATACTTTAACCAGCTGAACTATCCAACCAGGGCCTTAGTGCTATACATTCAATTGGCCACATAAATAAAGAAGAGAATCAATGTAGGGAAGGTATAAAAAGTCCTTGTAAGGAAGGTGTTTCTTAAGGAGGGTGGGAGCTGTGAGTCATTCATAATTGTTTCAGTAATAAGTCACTTGTTTCAGTAATAAGTCACCTGAGAGCCTTTTCACCAAGCTCACTAGGCCAGCTCTTATGTTGTACTGTTGTTGTCAGTCTGTGTGACCTGTTACTCATCTTACCTAATCATTTGTTTGTTTCCTTTGCTGTCCACTCATCCTTTTCCTGCTCCCAAAGTGTGGCTGCCCTTCCAAAGACTTGGTCTCATTCTCTGCTCTTACCGTGTCATTTTCCAGCGCTTGTTCATGATCTCAGAGCCTTGGTGTGTCTTGGCCCACTGTTTTGTAATCCAGCCACATAAGTGCAGGTGTCATGGTAGTTTCCACTGACTGACTATTCAGAGTGGACTAGCATTGACTTGTCAGACGGATATGCCATCTTCAGTAAAAATGGATCATGCTAAAAGTGCTGTAACTTCTCAGCTCCCTCAAGAGCCAGAACTCCCTCATTCTGCCCAGGCACCACTGTTTTTCCTACCCCCAGGCCAGCAGCCTCAGAGGCACTGTCACTTTTCTTTGGCAAAACACTTCACAGCAGTCACCCTTAGCCTTGGGTTCACTTTCTGCATTTCAGTTACCGTCCAAACATATTACGTGGAAATTCCAGAAATAAACAAGTTATAAATTTTAAATTGCATACCATTCTGAGTTGCATGAAATCTTTTGCCAGATGCTCTGTTCTGCCTGGGATGTGAGTCATCCCATTTCCCAGAATCTCCACACTGTATATGGTACTGATTTATCTGATTGGTACCCATTTATCAGAGAGAAAGAGATAGACTACATTCCCATAACTTTTATTACAGTATATTATTATAAAAAATATATTTTATTGTGGTTGATCACTTGCTGTGCCTAATTTATATATTAAACTTTATGATTAGTACATAGGTATAGGCAGAAACATAGTATATATAGGGTTTGGTACTGTGCATGGTTTTGGGTATCCACTTGGGATCTGTGGAATACACTGTTTCCTCATCCTGAAAATAATATATGAGATAATCTCTAAAACATTCCATCCTGGTCTCAATAAAATAATTTAACCCTCAAGTCATAGTTAAGGGCTCACTCACATACTTTCTTTTTGCCTTAATACTGTGACCCTTTCCCCCCAAAAAGGTGACTCTGCATTCTACATTCAGTTAACATTTTTTTTCTAGCTAGAATAAAAATTCCTTGAGGGTTGGGGGTTAAAAGATGTTTCTACCTTTTTTAGCTTTTCTTTTTCTCAGCTATTCTCCCACTAAATTCTTTCTTCAACCAAACCATTTTTATTTCTGTTTCATTTTCCTTCCATGTTTAAGAAATAGATAGCCTTGATATCAAACTAAGGATTATGTAGAGGTAGTACACATAAAAGAATGACCTTTTTCCATGAACAGCATTTGAAATGTAAGGAGAGGAGTGGTGCATAAAACATGATGATTGTATGACATTTTTAGCTATTCCACTGTACATTTTTATTATAATTGATGGAATACTTATACATTTTAAGCATTTACACAGATGCTTAAACAAAATTTCATAAATCTTAGCAGTTCGAAGATTTGGTGTTTATTCTTATTTTTATCACATACAACAGTCATATAACCTATGTTTATCCATATTATGTTCTTTTTTAAAAAATATGTTTTTTAATTGATTTCAGAATGAGGAAGGGAGAAGGAGAGAGAGAGAGAAACATCAATTGGCTGCGTCTTCCATGGCCCCTACTGGGGATCAAGCCTGCTTCCTAGCATGTGCCTTAACTGGAAATTGAACCTCAGCCTCCTGGTTCATAGTTTGACACACAGTCATGGAACCACGCCGGCGAGGCATAGTCATATTACGTTCTTTTGAAAGTTTTAGGATTTTAAATTACATATCTGGAACTCAGAATATTTCATACTTTTTCTGTAGCTTTCTCTTTATATGGATAAGTTTGAAGAATTCCAGACTACCATGACAAAAAGCAATGAACTTTTTACAACCTTCCGGCAGGAAATGGAAAAGGTATTTACATATTTATAGTAGAATATTACTAGAAAATTTACATGTGATTACTGTTTGGATGAGCTTATATTGTGATAGCATCTTAAGTTTACCTTTTTTGATCCTCCACTGGTATATTCATGCATTGTGTCCAGAAATTACTCCAGGTTGCTAATACTCTCAAAATTCTGTCATTATTAAAGAGAATTATCCTAATCACAGCTTATTCTTAAAAGTAGATTTTTTTTTAGTCCTTTCCTGAGGATATTTTGTTTTGTTTTGTTTTGTTTCATTGCTATTAGAGGAAGGGGAAGAGAGAAACATTGATGTGAGAGAGAAACATTAGTTGGTTGCCTCCTGTACACACCCTGACTGAGAATCATACCCGTTACCTGTTAGTGTAGAGATCAAAGCTCCAACCCAGTGAGCCACCCAGTCAGAGCTACAAGTAGATTGTTTTAAATCACTTTAGATCTCTCCTCAGTTCTTTCACAAAGTGTTGTGTAAATTATCTTGTAAAGATCCAGACCAAGGATATAATACCTTTTGTTTTAAATAGATTATTTCAAAGGATCAGCTAAAATATTTTTAGTCTTTTGTATTTAAAGACTGAATAAAGTTTTAAAAATTTTTATATAAAACTGTTCTGGGTCATCCCACTTCAGAATATGGGCTAAAAAGGCAATTTTAAAGAATATGGTTATCTGCCACTGTCCTGGGACTGAGATTTGTTTGCACTGTGTGACTTCCTTGGGGCAAATTATTTACTTTGTCATTTCCCTTTTAAAATTGAGATTTTAAGAAATGGTGGTCATTAGAGGTTAAGTAACAGTAGGGTCTGGCATATTATAAACAGTCAATAGATAATAGTCCTTGTTATCAGATCTTGTATAGCAGTTTAAAGCTTCTGTTTGGTAGTCAGATTTCGCACATTAATAACTATCTTTGCATTTTTTTTAATCCTCACCTGAGGGTATTTTTTCCATTGCTTTTCAGAGTGAGTGGAAAAAAGAGAGAGAGAGAAACATCGATGTAAGAGAGACACATCTATTGGTTGCCTCTGACACTCACCCCAACCTGGGCCAGGGTTCCAGTCTGCTGGGAATCAAGCCTGCAGCCAAGGTACCTGCCCTAGGCTGGAGTCGAACCTAGGACCCTTAAGTCTTTGGGCCAGTGTCCTAACCTGGTGTGGCTCAGTGGTTTCTGTTCCTTCATTGTTAAAAATGAGAATGACAAAAGTATCTGCCATATTTTAAACAGACATTTTCCATGTTATGTGCTCTAGTTATCACCTTCAGTAATTTCAGACCCAGTAATGTGGTGAATTCAGTGAGCCTGAGCAGATGAGATCTGCCTGCTAATTTTTTCAGCTGAGGTTCCAGTTGAGGGGGAACTGTTATGTACAGTGAAAATGTTAACTTGATTATACATGTATGCTGCTGACATGGAAAGTTTTAAGAGAGGGGCTCCTTAACTCACTGTCTTGGAGAACCCTCTGGACTGCAGTACATTCCCTTTTTGCTGGTGGCTGTAGAAATCCCTATAGGTCAGTAGTCAACTGAGATCTACATGCTTTTCCCTTGTCCTTTGTCACACTCTTTCTTGTGGTACAGTTTTATGGGTAATAACACATGGCATACGGCATTGATTCTGTCTTATCCTTGTTAACACTGCCTGGCACAGTATCTCTACTTGGAACAGCGTTGATATGAAGACCAACAATAAAAAAATATTGGAAACATGGGTGTTTGACAGGTGTGCCTGAATCTTATTTTGAATTTCTGAAAATTGGGATTTTATGGCATTGATTTAAGAACACTCGCCTTACTTTTGGATCCATTTTATCTTTGACAAAGTCTAAAATAAAATACTCTTGTGAATTATGAGGATGACAAAAGCTAAGGATTTAGTAATTTTAATATTTTCCTGGTCACCTAAATTCTACTCCCTCTAGTTCCGATACTTAATGTTGTTTTAGATTCTCAATCTTTCAGGGCTGAGAAGCTCTGTCCTTCTAAGAATTTGATGAATTAGTTTAATATACTATATTCAGAAAACTTAACAACGTGGACATTTTTCTTCATACAAGTTAGGGAGCAGGAGGTTTGGATCTTCCTATCTTCATTTGGAATGAAATGCATTCCAGCCTTAACTGACTTGAGTGTGGTGTCTGAAGTTAGCATTTGCTGCTTCCTCTGAAACAGAGAACATAAAATTTATGTTGGGATTTACGTTTTTTTTTATAATGAAATACATAGTATTAGCTGGTTGAGGCAAGTGCAATGATAAGGGGGGATAATATAAAATGCTTCTGTTTTATGTCATGGAATTCAACTTAGAATTGAAATTAGCATTGTGTTGATTCATAGATGACAACGAAAATTAAGAAACTGGAAAAAGAAATGATAATTTGGCGTACCAAATGGGAAAATAATAATAAAGTACTTCTGCAAATGGCTGAAGAGGTGAGAAGGTTTTACATGACTGAATAGTGAATTCTCATTTATTTCAATATTAAGTTAGGCTGGAACTTCTTGGTGTTTGCTAAAGTAATTTCAGGTTTGATTACTAAAGTTTGGTTAGTTTCCTGAAGCAAGTTAGATGGCTGTGAGTGAGCTATGTAAACTTCCCCCAATTATTTAGGTCAGGTTTGTGTTGCAGACAGCTCTAAAGTATCTAGATTGTGCTTTCTTCTATAGTATGAGTTTATGCAGGTTAAGGACTGTTAAACTTGCTAGGCTGCTCCCCTCAAAGTTTTTGATTCATTAAATCTGGGGTGAGGCCCAAGAATTTGCAATTCTAAAAATTATCTAGATAATGTTGATGATGTTAATTCAAAGGCCACAACTTGAGAGTCTGTGATCTTCAGTAAAGAGAACTTGATTCAGATTTCCTATGCAGAGAGCACAAAATTACAACTAATTGCTTTTCTGTCCTAACTTACTCTTTCCAAAAGGCAACAAACTACTTTTTGTCAGACTTGTAAATCAAACTGAAATGTATTCCATGTGCAGTTACTAAATATCTCACTTTCATAAACTTGATAGGACTAATTTATAACATTTCATACTAGAAAGCATTAGGGCGCTAAAATGGTAGAAGAGAAGAAAGAAGTCTATGTAGACATAAAACATTATTCCTATTTCTAGCATTTTAAATTAAGATGCTGAATTCCCTTAATACTTACTAGTTTCTTAAAGTTACGAAGTGGATTACTCAAAGGAAACATGACAAAGAATTTAATTTTTGCATTGCCCCACATATAAATATTTTAAATACCAGTATACTATGACATCCAAGAGATGATAAGTAGTTTCCAGTGTGGCTCAGATTAATCTAATCTGTATTTACATAAACAAAGATTACATAAATTCTTTTTTTTTCTTCCCAGAAAACTATTCGTGATAAAGAGTACAAGGCCTCTCAAATGAAACTGGAACGGTTAGAGAAGCTCTTTAGAGCTCTTCAAATGGAAAGAAATGAGCTCAATGACAAGGTGGAAGTCCTGAAAGAGCAAGTCTCTGTAAAAGAAGCAGATGTAGTTTTAGCAACAGCTGTGATACAGCCCTGTACTACTATTGATTCTCAGAAAGAGTTGAACACTTCCTCTAAAAGAGCTCCAGGAATCTACTTGCAGGATGAGACCAAGGCAGCAAATAAATCAAAACGCAGTTCAAAACACCCTTACCACATGATCTCTTCTGGGCATTGATTCAGTTAATGAGATGATGACTGTATTGAGAGATATATTTTCTATATAACTTTTCTGTAGCAGCTAGTATTGATTTTCAAATGAAAGTTTTCTTACTTTTTCTACCACTTCTGTATTTTCTTAGAACTATTGAACTACATGATACATGAGGCTACTTAGCAGTTTTCCATTGTTTTAATGTATACATTTTCAGAGCTGTATTGCATACCTTCCTTATTTTCTCTTTCATTGGAATATATATTCATTGCCTTGGCCTTTTAATGTATCTGTTCATGTGTTCATTGCCTTATCTTTGCCCTTTTCATATAATTATCATGATTAAATTTAGACTGGTTCTGACGTTGCTTTCTTGTGTAAAAACTAAAATTAATTTAAACTCTCTAGTCCACTAACTAAAAAGAGAAAATATAAAGGTGATTAGTTTTGTGTGGTAGCTCATTTAAATGCCAATTGAAAAATAAAACCAGTATGGAATGTGAAACAAGCAGAGCATATTTGATTCATATCAGCTTTTTGATAATTTTCATCACTTGACAAATTGAGATGACTGCAACTCTTGACTCCCTCAAAGTTGTGGCAGCTTATCTATATATATGAGCATACCATTTGAAAAGAAAGTAGGATATATAGGCACGTCATTGAGACAAGCAGGCCTAGTGTTTATTTGACTAAAAACAGCTGTACTGGTTTAGTTTCTGGTTAGAACAGACATCTGGAAGGAAAAAAAAAAATCAGTACTAGGTCCCTATATAAAATGGGGAAATTTCTAAACATTGTAATTTCCTTATTTTATTTCAATGCTGAAAAGCTGAACATTTTATTTAAATGTTCCTTTCACACTTATGTAGTAAAATGGGTTAAAAATGCAAAATTATACAATAGGAAAAAGAACCCAGGGTGTGAAATACTTAAAAATTTTTTTTACCATTGACCATGATAACAGGCCAGAGAGTGAAGGAAAAGAAATGTATGTGAAATTTTACTATGCCAAAATTAGAATCAAACAAGCCTCCCTCAAGTTTATTAATACTTCCTTCAGCTACTAAATGAAATATTGGACCCAACTCATTGAGGGGAAATGAAGATACATGTCAGAAACAGAATTTAACTTAAAACTGATAACTATTGAGCATATTTCACCAATACCCAGCCACTTGTAAGCTCTTAACATTTTAAGAAGTTGTGTGGCCTGTCACACTTATTTATGTTACTTGTTTTGTGTAGAGTATAAATCTTGGGCTGAGAACTTGGTGGTTGACAGCACTTGGTATATTGTTTTAAATACTACTTGTATTAGTTAATACTGTGTAGTAATATAAGATATTAAGAGCATCTAGATTGTTTGGGAGACTTTTGGTTTCCTTTCAGAATTTTTCCTTGTTACCAAGTGGAATAAAAGAGGAATGGGCTAATGAGAAGGGTTCTTTTCTGAATGACTGTAATATTCCCAGTTACTACTATATTCTAGAACCCAAGTTGGGTAGGGCTGCTCTTATACTTGAGCAAATCTTAAATATATGGTTTCTGACCCTTTATTTTTCAGCCCTTGTTTGAAAATACTATAGCTTTCCCACAAAAAGTTTAAATGCTTCAGTCAGTTAAATTGTGTTGGTGAGCCTTTTTGTGGAAACGTCTGGTGTTCTAAAACCTATAGTGTAATGGATTTTAACATAGAGAAAAGAACATGGGTGCAAAATACCGGACCATTTCATCTTAAGATTTATAGAAATGCATTTTATGGTTATGAGACTTATTTTTTATTTGTGTATCACTTTCATTGCACCTATTATCACAGTTCATTTCTCATGTGTTTCAGAAAGATCTACCTCTTTTCAGACTGTAAGTGAAAGTAACAAAAAAAGGGGTGCAGTACTAAGTGCACTGCTTTATTTTTATAGCTCACATCTTTCATGGAGATAACAGAATCGATGAGGCAGTCTTACTTTGTTTTTCAAAGACATTTTGTAGAGATTTTTCACTAATATGAATCTTATTTTCTCTGCTTTGTTAAGGTTTAGTAAATACGTAATGATTAACTTAACAGCCTCTGTGTATTCTTTACATTTAATGACTTTAGTTATAAAACAAATTCAAAGATAATTTTTATAAACAGCTGATTTCTCAGGTCTTAAAACATAGTTAATTATTGCACAGTTTAAATAAGCAGGGAGTAGAGGAGACTACTCTCTGATTGGTTGGCAAAAGTCATTCAGCCAGAGCTCTCTTAACATTTTTTTTTTCCTTTAAAGTAGGTGATTCTAGAATATTTCTGTAATGTAACTTTTGGCAAAGCTTTAAAAAGCTGCAGGGATTGAATTTCTCTAGTCCTAGCTGATCTTGGCAAGGACACATATGTAGAATTTCAGTGATTTTTATTTAAGCAAAAATTAAGTCCATCTAATCCTATGTAAGCAAGTAAGCAAGTTTCATTTTTGATTTCATCAAAATTAGAATTATACCATAATCTTTTTATTTGCAATACTTGAAATAAGTCATTTTGAAGTATTACACAACCTGGTGCTTAGAAACATTTCCACGTAGAAACAATAAATTGTATAAGTTTATTTAAAAAATATTTTTGTTGGATTTATTAGGGTGATAATTGGTTAATAAAGTCATACAGGTTTCAAATGTACAACTCAATAATACGTCTGCATACTGCATTGTGCGCTCACTACCCCACCATCACCACTTACTTCCCCCACTTTATTCTTTTCCAGCCCCCCCACCCTCCGTTCCCTATTATAGTCACCATACTGTAGTCTGTGTCTGTTTTTTTTTTTTCACCCAGCCCCTCAACTCCTCCTCCAATACCAGTGTTTTCTGTATCTATGATTTTTTCTTCATAATTTTATTTTGTTCATTAGATTCCACGTATAAGTGAGATACGGTACTCACCTTTCTTTGACTGGCTTCTCTTTTTAATTCTCAAACGAGGATATTTTTTTCCATTGCTCTTCAGGGAGAGAGAGAGAGAGAGAAACAGGTGAGACACATCAATTGGTTGCATCCAGAGGCGCCCCAACCAGGCGGGGGATTAAGCCTGCAACTGAGGTACATGCCCTCAGCTGGAATTGAACCCAGAACCCCCTGAGTCCACTGCTCTATCCACTGAGCCAAACCCACTAGGGCTTGATTGGCTTACTTCAGTTAGCATAATAACCTCCAGGTCCATTTGTGCTGTTGTGAAAGGTAAGCACATTTTTATGTTCTAGTTGAACAGCCTGGGAGAAAGCCAGTATCTGCCCTGTTACAGCACAAATGAAGAGAAACAATGGAAAATGGCACTGAAAAATGACAAGAGTCAGCTATCGATGAAACAACCAAAATTAAAAACTTTCTACCTCAAAGAACATTACAAACAAAGGCAATCTATAAAATGGGAGATACTGTTTCTAAAACCTATATGATAAGCATATACTATCCAGAATACACAACTCTTACAACTCAATAAAAAGACACAAATTTGGAAAATAACTTGAAGATATGTAATAAACATGAAATCTAGCTCAACATCATTAGTCTTTAGGGAAATGCAAACCAAATATGAGATATGACTTTATACTTACTGTCCATAAGAAGTAGCACTAACCAGGAAAAATAAGGTGAGGATGAACAGAAACTGAGACTCCTGTAAATTGTTTAGAGAAATGTAAAATGGCTTAGCTGATGTGGAAAAGAGTTTGGTTCCTCAAAAAAATGAATTTTATGAAACGGCAACCTAACTCTACATTGAAGATAATTGAAAAAGGTACACATGTTCATAACACTTCACAACAACCAAAAGGAAACTAATTGCAATAGAAGAATGGATAAGTACATTCTGATACATCCATACCGTGGTGTAATATCCTGTCATAAGACTAAAGAATATCTGCTGTAACAATGAATCTCAAAAACACTGCTTTGCTGAAGAAGCAGAAAAAGGCCATTTATATCAAGCTGTATAAAGCATGTCTTTATTTTTGTAATTGTGATGCTTTGACATCTAATGTTGCTGTCCCTCCAAGTGCTAATTTTTAATTATTTTTTACTTACAGTTGACGTTCAATATTATATTAGTTTCACACATACAGATAGTGGTTAGGCATTTATATATATAAAATAATCCTGAAATTTCAAGTATCCACCTGGCACCATACATAGTTACAATACTATTGACTATATTCCCTACGCTGTACTTTACATCCCCATGACTATTTTTATAATTGACAATTTGCACACCAGTTCTTTCACCGTTTTCACCCACCCTCCAAACCCCTTCCCATCTGGCAACCATCAGTTTGTTCTCTATAAGTTTGTTTCTGTTTTGTTCACTTATTTTGATTTGTAGATTCACATCTAAGTGAAATCAGGGTATTTGTCTTTCTCTGTCTCACATTTCACTTAGCGTAATAACCTCTAGATCCTCCCAAGTTGTTACAGGTGGCAAGCTTATTAATTTTTATGGATAAAGGAATATTATACATATGTACCACCTCATTGTATATGGATATCATCTATTGATGGAATTTAGATTGCTTTTATATCTTGGCTGTTATAATTTTGCAGTGAACATAGGGGTGCCTATGTGTTTTTTAATTAGTTTTGGGTTTTCTTCAGATAAGTATCCAGAAGTGGAATTGGTGGGTTCTTCTTTGTCTCTTGTTATAGTCTGTTTTTAGAGCCTCTGTTTTGTCTGGTGTATGTATTACTACCCCAGCTGTTTTACATTTCCATTTGCAGGAAATACCTTATTTGATCCCTTTGCTTTCACTTTATGTATGTCTGTCAATCTGTAGTGAGTCTCTTGCAAACAGCATATGTAAGGGTCTTGTTTTCTTATCCATTCAGCCATCCTCTATCTTTTGACTGGAGCATTTAATCCATTTACATTAAAAGTATTGGTAGGCATGTAGTTATTGCCATTTAATTGTTGCTATTTTAAAATATTTTCCCCCTTTTTCTTAAACCACTTTTAGATTTCTTATAATACTGATTCAGTGGTGGTGAACTCATGTAGCTTTTTTTCTTTTTGTCTGGCAATGTGTTTTTCCTTCAATATTAAATGGTGGCCTTGCTGGATAAAGTAGTCTTGGTTGAAGGTCCATGCTTTTCATCACTTTGAATATTTCACACCAGTCCCTTCCTGCCTGAAGTGTTTCTGTTAAAAATCAGCTGACAGACTTATGGGAACTCCCTGGTAGATAACTGTCTTTCTCTTACTGCCTTTAAGATTCTCTCCATTTTTAACCTTTGCCATTTTAATTATGATGTGTCTTGATGTGGGCCTCTTTGGATTCATCTTGTTTGTTTGGGATTCTCTGTGCTTCCTCGACTTGTGTGACTTTTTCATTCACCAGGTCAGGGAAGTTTTCAGTCATTATTTCTTCAAAGAGGTTCTTGGTCCCTTGCTCCTGCTCTTCTTCTGGTACTCCTGTGGATGTTTTTGTGCTTTAGGTTGTCCTCAAAGTCCCTTATACAATCCTTATTTTTAAAAGTTATTTTCCTTTTTCTTTTTTTAAAAATATATCTTTATTGATTTCAGAGAGAGGAAAGGAGAGGGAGAGAAAGATAGAAACATCAATGATGAAGAGAGTCATCATCGATTGGTTGCCTCCCCCTGCTGGGGATCAAGCCCGCAACCCGGGCATGTGTCCTGACGGGGAATCGAACCCCGATCGCCTGGATCCTAGGTTGATGCTCAACCGCTGAGCCATGCTGGGCCGGGCTTTTTTTTTTTTTTTAAATATATCTTGATTGCAGAGAGAGGAAAGGATTTTTTTTTTTTAATTGCTCTGAGTGCATGTTTTCTTCTGCCTTGCCTTCCAGATCTCTGATATGATCCCTGCTTTTTCCAACCTACTGTGTTGTATTCCTTCTGTGTATTCTTCATTTCAGGTATTGTATTCTTAATTTCTGACTCTGTTTTCATCGTTTCTATGTTCTTTTTCATGCTCTTGAAGTTCTGAGTTTCTTGAGCACCCTCATAACCACTTTTTTGTACTCTTTAGTAAATTTCTTGCTTTCATTTTATTTCGCTCTTTACATTTCTTTTGTTCTTTCATTTGGTATATGTTTCTTTGTCTCCTCACCTTTGCTGCCTCTATGTGTTTGTTTCTGTGTATTAGATAGACGTCTGTGTCTCACAGTCTTGGTAGGTGTCCTGTGGGACACACTGGTACAGTTTACTACATCTTCTGGGCTGTGTGCCCTAGCGATGTGTTTTGTGGGGGCTATATGAGCCCACCTGTTGTAATTGAGTGTTGATTATTATTGGCTCATTCGTGTATGGGGCTGACCCTCAGGCTGGCTCTGAGGATCAACCTTGACCACAGTGTATAAGCTGCTGTACTGGTATTATCCCACATGAAGCAGAATTTGCCTCAGCAGGATCTGGTGTCTGCTGAGATCTCCCTTTTGAATGCCACTTGTGAAACTAGTTGGATCCTGCTCTGTTGTTGTCTGAAGCTTGCCACTGGGTGTGTTGATTCTGGGGCCTCTTGGGACTCTGGTTCAGGTAAATATCAGATGCTCTCTGTGACTGGCCCTAAGCAACCTGTTTGAAGCTCAAATGTGATCCAAAGTTTGTGGCTACCTTGGCTGAGCCTTGATGTGTGTGAGAAAGACCAAGTTGTCCACCAAGGCCACTTCACCAGCACCCAGTCCAGAGGCAGATCTGCGAAAGACAAACAGGCACCTCCACCAGCCTCCACTTGCAGGCTGCCTGCTAGACTCAGTAATTTAAAAAGCCTCTGGCAGTACTCAGGTTGAACGAGGTAGGTTGTCAGCGAGATGCTAAATAGGGATGCGTGATGGTCACTAGGATGTTACAGGTTCAAATTTGATGTCAGTCAAATTGTATGGCAAGCGATCGAATTCACTCTACAATCCCGGCGTCCAGCGAAAACCAGGACATTTCCTGGACTTACCTGCTATGGGCTCTGTCGTGGGTCCAACTCTTTGCGGCTTCAAACGTCTCCTCCGAGTCGCCGCCTTTTCCCCCAGACTGCGCCTTTTACCTGCGTCGCAAAGACGTGACGGAAGTAGCCCAACCCATATGCACTGTGACCCAACAGCGGAGTAGTCAGCTGAGCTCCTGAGCTTCCGAATTCCGGAGGCCAATGAGTGCACTGCATACAATCCACGTGACCGGAGAAGGTTGGGCCCCTACCGGACAAAGTGTGATAGAGGTGGAGAGCTATGGAGACTGGTCTGGACTTATGGGCCAAAGGGCAAACGGAGGGCCCGTGAGTCTGCGCAGACCTACGTAAACGTTATGGACCTGACTGCAAGTCCCAGAAAGCTGCGCGACCTTAGCTCCAACTCCAGGATGGGAATTAGAGCGCAATTGCATTTTCTAAAAAGAAAACAAAAGTACCCGCTGGGCTATGCCTGCGGCCTACTGGGAATTGTAGTTTTCAAGGGGATTATATCCACGTGGTTAAAAGTACTAGAAGAACTTGGGAACTATTCCAGTGTTTGGGAGGGCAAGATATTAGCGTCAGGTGAAAACAATCATAAGCGTTGTGTTTCTGTTCCTCTGGACTTACTCTTTGGGGACTCACAAATCATTTGGAGCTCAGAAGTCTTTGCAAAAAGCGGAGTATTGGCTTTAAGAATTTCAGTTTTCATGCTGCCACATCTGCCTACATCCTTGCCCCTCTAGGAAAATACTCAAAATTGTTTACTTGTCTGGACTTACAGGGGAACGCAGAGATGACTGAGATCTCTTTGGCTGACCCACCCAGCATTCAAACACAGTGATCCGCAATTGCTTCAGGCTTCATACTAGTTGAATGGATTCTGCTGTCTCCACCATGTGTTTCCATCTTAGATTTAAAACAAATTTGATCTCTGCAGTTTTTCTTGGTTTGTTTTTCTTGTTGATATCAGGGTTGGGAAGAATGTTTCTTCTTTCCATTTAATGTAATTGAGCCCAAATATCAAGTCTCCCCCCTTTTTCCTATATAATACACTCCATAAAACACACCAGTTCATGCTGGGAAAATTGGAAGGCCACATACAAAAGAATGAAACAGACTACTGTTTGTCCCCATATACAAAAATTAACTCAACATGGATCAAACCCTAAAGATACGACCTGAAACAATAAATTACACAGAACAAAAACTGGCCAGTCCTGGATCTGAGGCCACTCAGCATAGTCCCAGAGTATACCAAGTCCAACTGCCATTTGCTGCATTCTTGCACACCTTTGTGATGGGGTGAGGTTTCAGGGAGTCATCAGGTTGAGGCCAGCAGAGTTTATTAAGCCCAGTGAGGCCCAGAATTTGGCCATGTGAAGAAATAAGCTGTGTGAGCCAAAAATTTCCTTTGTCCTAGAGCCACACAAGTCAGGGCCTCCTAGATTTCCCCAGGAACCCAGAGTGTGTGGGTAATGGCTCTCCCATGAGTAATCAGCCGACTGCTATGGGAGCTCCCTTTTAAACAACTGTCTTTCTCTTGTTGCTCTTAATATTTTCTCTTTGTCCTTAAGTTTTGGCATTTTAATTATGATGTGTCTTGGTGTGGGTCTCTTTGTGTTTCTCTTGATTGGGACTCTGTGCTTCTTGGACATCTGTGTCTTTTTCCTTCATCAGGTCAGGGACATTTTCAGTCACTATTTCTTCAGATGAGTTCTTGATCTCTTGCTCTTTCTCTTCTCCTCCTGGTACCTCTATGGTGTGGATGTTGTTACCCTTGTTGTCCCAGAGGTTCCTTAAACTGTCCTCATTTTTTTAAATATTTGTTCATTGCTCTACTTGACTATTCTCTGTTATCTTGCACCCTAAATTACTGATTTGATCCTATGCCTTATATAAACTGTTGTTGATTCCTTGTAGTGTATCCCTTCACTTCAGATACTGTATTCTTCATTTCTGACTGGCTCTTTTTTAAATTTTTTAATGTCCTTTAAAATTTTTACTATCTCTTTCTCACTGAGATAATACATTTCACTCCCAGGCCCCCCTAGTTCCTTGATCATTTTATAACCCTTTTATTTTAAAAGAAAAAAAAAAAAGAAAAGAAAAGAAGAAAAGAAAAGAAAAGAAAAAAGAGACACAAATACCCCTGTATCTGGTAGTTTGGTTTTTTCCATTTTATTTAGATCTTTGTTCTTTGGATTGCTCTCATTTTTTTTTTTTTTTTTTTTTATTTGGGGCATATTCCTTTGTCTGTTTTGTGTTCCTTTTTGCATTTGTGTTTGTATTAGCTACATCTGCTGTGACTCCCAAACTTACTATGTTAGTTTTATTTTCAGGTGCCTTGTCTGTGTCAGTGCACAACCCTTCAGATCACCTGAGCTACGTGTTCCAAAAATGTCTCTTTTGTGGGTTATGTGAACCCTCATGCTGTAGTAGAGTCTTGAATACTGTGTTTCTGTTTGTGAGTGGGGTTAACCCTCAGGCTGGCATACTATGAAGATCAACTGTGAGCCACTGTGCACACACTGCCCCAAGAAGCAGAGGTGGCCCCAGCTGGGTCTGGTGGTTACCAAAATCTTCCTTAGGGTGTGCCAGTTGTGTGGCTAGCTGTAATCTCAAACCCTCAAACCCGCCATATTTTTGGTAAATGGTGGGTTCACTTGGGGGGGGGGGGCTCCAGTGTAGGTTGATGTCAGACTTGGCCATTAACTGGCCTTGGGATACCTGTCTGGAGCTACCAAATGATCTAAAGTTTCTGGCTACCTCTACTGGGATTGAATGTGCTTGGGAGGGTCCAAGTGGTGTAAAAACCTTGGCTTCCACCAGCTCCAAGCCTCGGGGTGTATCAGCAAAAGGCCCATGGCACTCCAAAATCCTCTTTGACCTGTCAGCCGCTTTACCACTTCCTCAGGCTGCCTGAAGTTCCTGGAGAGCTTTGTGAGGAACATCTGAGAACTGGGGCCCAGGCTGGCTACAATTTGCAGTGTCTTCCACAAGGTGTGAGCTCAATATGGCTGGAGTTCTGGAATCAGGAGAACGATCATTTGCTTAACAGCAACATGATCAGCCACTCAGTGGGAGAAAGTAGCCCCTATTCCAGATCCACACTACCTAGTCTCTGTCCTAGCCTCTGACCATAGCTCACCTAGACTGCACCACAGGCTCACATTAGTTGCAAACAGTCAAAAATTGTGCAGGACATGAGGCTAGGAGAGTGGGGATATCGAGAGACTAAAGGACAGGACAAGTAGGGAGAGCAGCTCCTGCAGCTTGCAGTGGGGTTGGGAAAGGTTCATGCTTCCAGAGCCCCACAACTCAGTGCCTGTCTGCTAAATCACCATCAAAAGCTTCCCAAGAAACACACCAAAGGTCCTGGCTCTACACAGTCAACACTTCCCAGGACTTGTGCTCAAAAGTGTGGGGCCACCAGGAGTTAGAAGAACAGGACAAGTGGGTTACCTGATGCGACATGGAGGGAAGCTGGCAGAATGCAGCAGCGAAAGAATGGCCCGTCCTGCAGAATCACAGAACTCAGTGCCAATCTGAGTATCTAACAAGAGTTTCCCAGCTAAAATCCTACCAAAGGTTTTGGCTGTGTGGAACCAGCTGACCCCTGTATGGGATGTGAGATCTCAAAAGTCAGGAAGACAGGGCAAGTAGATCTCCCAATGAGGAAGGGACACCAGTAGCATGGGGTTGGGGGTGGAGAGGAAGAACAGACCCTGCCCTTGGGTGGCACAACTCAGTGCCCGTCTGAGTCTCCAACGAGAGCTTCCCAGGAGAAAGCACATCGAAGGTCCTGACTGTGTGCAGCCAGCTGACCTCCCCGCCCCCCGGGTCTTGAGCTCAGCAGAGCGTGGCCACTGGGATCACAGGACAAGTGGATCTCTCAAGTGGGTAAGGGTATGCCAGTGGCACGCCGTGGTGGGAAGAATGTCCCCTGCTCCAGAGTTACACAGTTTGACGATTGTGTGCGTCTCTGCCAACAGCTCCTCAAAAAAAAAAAGTGCACAGAGGTTTCTGCTTTGTGAAGCCAGTGGACCTATCTGAAAGATGAGTTCAGCAGGGTGGTGCCACAGCAGTTGGAGGATTGGGCTAGTGCACTCCCCAGCCTGGCACTGTAAATGCTCTGATGGCGTCTGAGGGTGCTGTGAGATAAGGACTTAGCAGTGGCTGACCCTCCAGATCTTTCCTTGAGGCCACACCACGCAGATCTTCTGTGTATGGCTTCCTTATGCCCTGAGTTTCCTTCCCTCTACTGGAGCCAAAGGTGAGTGTTCAAGAACAAGATCCTGTGCACTGACCCTTTAGAAGAGGGTTTCTAGCAGACTCCCTTCTCTCCCTGCTGATTTTCAGTCAGATGCTATGCACGCTCCTCTTCCTGGCTCTGGTGCTCTGGGTTAGGGATCCCTGTGTGGGGCTGAGACACCAAGCTTCTCAGGGAAGAACTTTGCAGTCCAGATACGCTTCCAGAATATCATCCTTGGTATGTGGGTATACATCCAGGCCTTTCCATGTCTCTGCTGTTCTTATGACTCCACATTGCTTCTGTGGATCATTGGTTATGATATTTCTGGTCATTCAGGCTTATTGATCTATATTTTAGTTGCAAATCCAGTTTGGAACGGGCAGGAGAGCAGTATAGCTTCCGCCTATTCCACAGCTTCCCAGACAAAAAAAGGCTAGAGTTTATTACCACCAAAGCAGCACTGCAAGAAATGCTAAAGGGACTGTTGTAAGAATAAGAAATGAGAGAAAGACAGGAACACAGGCATAAAGAATAAAAATGGCAATAAGTAAGTACCTATAAGTAATAACCCAAGGTTATCTGTCTTAAAGTTTCCCTTTTTCGTCTGGGAAGCACTTTATTTCACCTTCAACTTTGAATGATAGCTTTGCTACATAGAGTATTCTTGGTTATACAGATCCTTGCTTTTCATTACTTTGAACACTTCATGCTATTCCTTTCTGGCCTATAGTGTTTCTATTGCAAAATCAGCTGACAGTCTTATGGGGACTCCCTTGTAGGTGACTGCCTCTCTCTTGCTGCCCTTAAAATTTTCTCTTTAACATGTGCCATTCTAATGTGTCTTGCTGTGGGTCCCGTTGTATTCATTTTCATTGGGACTGTGTTTTTCCTGAACTTGTGTGACTTTTTCATTCAACAAGTGAAGGATGTTTTCTATCAATATTTTCTTCAAACAGGTTCTCCAATCCTCGTTGGCTTTCTACTCCCTCTGATACCTTTTGATGCGGTAGTTGCTCCGTTGCACATTGTCCCACACTGTCCTCATGTTTTTAAATTACTTTTTTCTTTTTTCTGCTCTAATTGAGTAGCTTTCTTATACCTTTTCTTCTAATTCATTTCTGTCCAGGGTATTTGCTATTTCAGCTATGACCATTCTTCATTTACTTTTTTTTCTTTTTTCTTTTTTTTAAGTATATCTTTATTGATTTCCGAGAGAGGAAAGGAGAGGGAGAGAGAGACAGAAACATCCATGATGAGAGGGTCATTGATCAAGCCCGCAACCCGGGCATGTGCCCTGACCGGGAATCGAACCCCGATCGCCTGGATCCTAGGTCAACGCTCAACTGCTGAGCCACGCCCGGCCAGGCCATTCTTCATTTCTGACTGGTCCTTATTCGTCATTGCTATATCTGTTTTCATGCTAATGTAGTTTCCACTAAGTTTCTTGTTGTTTCTCATTAAGTTGGTTGTAGTTCTCACTAAGCTGTTTGAGCATCCTTATAGCCATTACTTTGAACTCTCTGTCTGATAAATTGTTTGCCTCCATTTCACTTAGCTCTTTTCCTGGAGATTCCTCCTGTTCTTTCCTTTGTGGCCTTTATATTTGTTTCCACATTTTCACTGCTACTTTGTGTTTCTTTCTGTGTGTCAGATAAGACTGGTATGCCTCCCAGTCTTGGTGCTGTGGCCTTTGTGGGACCCAGTGGTGTAGTCTCCTTGATCTCCTGATCTGGGCGCTCTAGGAAATACACTTGTTTGGGTTATGTGGGCTCTCCTTTTGAATTTGGGTCTTGATTGCCGTTGTTCCATTTGTGAGCGAGCTCAGCCCACAGGCTTGTTGACTGTGAGTCTCAAGCCTGACCATGTCATGCCAACTGCTGTACAGGTGCTGACAGAACAAAACAAGGCAAAACCAGACAAAACCCAAAACAACATAAAGAAAACAAAACAATAACAATAAAAACAACAGCAACAACGAAAAGACTAAAAAACAACACCCCCCCACCCATAAAAAGAACTCTAGAAGACATGACACCAAAAGAATGAGAGGAGGCCCTGGCCAGTGTGGCTCAGTGGTTATAGCATCAGCCTGCACACCAGAGGGTCATGGGTTCCAGTCCTGGTTAAGAGCACAAGCCTAGGTTGCAGGACTGGTCCCCTCCCCATATCAGGGCAACTGTGGGAGGCAACCAATCGATGTGACTCTGTCACATTGATGTTTTTTTCTCTCTCTCCTCTCCCTCTCCCTCTCTCTAACTCCCCCTCAACATCCCTTCTACCCTCTCTAAAAATCAGTGGAAAAATATCCTCACTCCTCAAGTAAGGATTAAAAAAATAATAAAATAAACAAAACACAAAAGAATTAGAGGAGAAAACACACACACACACACACACACAAACGAGACTATGAAAGCAAAGAAGGAAGAAACCAGAAATAAGGTAAGTATAAAGAAAAGAGAAAAAATGAGTGCAATAATAATCATTTAAAAAAGTAATAATACTGAATAAACTATAGAATAGGAAAAGAAAAACAATATTTCATTAAAAATAAACCTATAAAAAAGGTAGAGAGAATCGGAATAACATATACTAAAATGAAAGATAGCAATAAGAGAATATTCGGCCTGGGGCTGGGGGGGAGGGGGGGAGAAGAGAGGGAAAGTAAAACCAAACCAAACAAAAACTAACCAACAATAGCAACAAAGTCATTTGGTTCTGCTATATGTGGAGCTCACTGGATTTTGCTGTGATGCTGTTGTTGTATCTGGCCCTTTGGTGTATGGGTAGCAGGGGAGTAGTACAGGCCAATGTGACTCACTATCACTGCCTGGCTCTGGCCAACCTGACTGAAGCCCTGCAGGGCCCCAGGTAACTGATGGGTGAGGCCTCCATAGCCCAGAGACTGGGTCTGCTTCAGTACTCTCCCCTTGAATGTACTTGTTCCGAGTTGCTTTCTCTTTCTTCATGGAACTGGGCTCTGTAGGGTATCCATTCCCAGTCCTGGTGGTTTCAACAGGTTTGTGTTAGGGGTGGTACCCCTAGTTTGTAGGACACGTGGGCAGGCACTTCTCCTTCCAATGTCCCATCTCCGCCTGGATCACTGGCACCCCCTTGTCACCACCCCAAGCTGTAGTGAATAAAAAATATAAATTAAGAAAAAATCCCCCCAAAAAGAAACCCCAGCTGTACTTGGGTCTCTGAACTTTCAGCATGGCTGAAATTCTAGCCCAGAGCCGGTCCACAGGTGGGGGAAGGGGTGCCTCCTCTCTGCCCAAGGTGGGGAGAATTAGGCCTCTTTCCCAGGACACTCAGACTGGCCCCCTGTCCTGCTCTCCGCCAAAAGTTCCTTTACAGAATACTCAGTCCCTCAGATTCACTGCTGAGTGAACCAGTCAGACCCCTCCTCGGGCTCAGACTTCCACTCCATGGCCCCTTCCACAGAGGCAGATCAGGGCAAACCTCCCAGGCTGGTGGTGTAACAAAGCCACTTGCGTTTTGCCTGGGATGGTGTGGTCTGAGTCTCCCAGGTGGATCACCTCACCACTGATTCCCACCCTCCAGTGCTATATGGGCTTCCCTTCCCTTCTCTGTTGCTCTAGATTGGGGATCCCCCCTGTAAGGTTGAGAACCCGCACAGTCCCAGAGGCCAGGGGCTGCACTATCCTACCTTCCCTCTGGCTTCTAGGCCATGCTGCACAGTTACATGAACTCGCCCACCCACTCCGCATCTTCTCCTGTCCCCTCTTCACGCTCCCTGCTCGTGGTGTTTCAGATCAGCTGTTTCTCAGCTGGTTTTTTAAATCAAATGTTCTGCTGTTTACCCACAAGTCCAGTCTTCTGGGTAACACAAGGTGGGTGCCTGTGTTCTCTGGGAGAAAGTGAACTTCCTTAGACGGTAGCTATCTTGCCCTCCCTCCTTTGGATTACTGTTTTCTTTTCCCTGGGTGCCTTGTGAATTCTTTGTCAGTAATTTTTGACAGTCTTAATACAATGTGCGTTGGAGAAGGCCTTTTTGGATTGAGATAATTAGGTGTTCTCTTTGCTTCTTGGATTTGAGGGTCTAACTCTTTCCATAGGTGTTGGCACTTCTCAGCCACTGTTTGTTTGAATAGGCTCTCTGTTTCCTTCTCCCTCTCTTCTTCTCCTGGGATGCCTGTTATTCTTACATTGCTCTTTCTGATGGAGTCAGTTCTCTTAGAGCTATTTCTTTTTCTTTTTTTTACTCTGAAATCCTTTCTTTTCCCCTCTGTGTCATTTCTAGACTTCTACCTTCAGTAACACTGATTATTTTTTCTGTTTGCTCAGCTCTATTTTCTATGCTCATTGGCTCATTATTGATTTTTTTTATTGAGTTCTTTATTTCCATAATTTCTATTGTACTCATTTGTTCATTGATTTTATTTCAGTTTTTCAGAACTGCAATCTTAAGTTCTCTGTCATTTAAATCACATATTTCCATGTCTTTAAGTTTATTCTGTGGAGGGATTTTTAATTTTTTTATTTTGTTAGCTACCTCATTACCTTGGTTATTAATAATATTTGATGAATTCCTTCCCTGTCTAGGCATCTACATACAAGTGGTATTTCTCTAGTAGATTGATAAGGAGTCTTTCCATTGTTTTCAAGTAGGTGGGGCTGAAGCACACGTTTTTAGTTTCTCTTGCACTGCTGTGGCTTTTCAGATCTCTGTGGGGTGATGGATGTCTGTGTTCTCTGGGAAGGTGGGTATCTCCTCTGGGATCAGGTCACCTCGATCTCGGGGCACCAACACTGTGAGGGAATGTGGTGGGCAATAGGGTTCCAGATTTGTAAAATTTCCGTGCTGTCCCATGCAGGGAGAAGCTGCTGGCAGTGAAGCAGCATTGTTTGGGTTGGGGTGACCTGCATGAGGCTGTCTGGTGCTTTTGTGGCTTTGTTCTCCCAATAATGGAGACTGGCAGACCTCAGTGGCCTTCCTTCTGTATCTCCACCTGACCCTGGGATTAATCACTCACGAAGGGGGGGGGGGGGCGGGGGGGGGGAATGTTTCTGTAGTACCAGTTCTTGGGTTTGCAGATAATGTGCTCTGCAACCTGACACTCACTAATACAGTTTTTTCTGGGGCCTGCTGTCAGCTCTGGGGCTGTGAGGGGAGGTGCTCGGGCTCCGAGGCATTGTTTCTCTGTCTGGAATGGTGATTGCCAGAGAACCTAGCTGCACCTCTGTGCTTCATCCTGGCCCAGGCCCCTGGGTTAAGCCACAGTGTGTACAGACCACTCCTGCAGGAATGCTCACCATATCTCTGCTCGTCCTAGCTGAAGGAAGTATCAGTGGCAACCCAGTTCTTCCCCTTTCTAGGCTGAGAGCCACAGTGAGCTTGGGTTGTGAGCTCCGGGCTGCATGCTGGGCACTGTCTCAGCTCTTCTCCCTTCCCACTTCCCTGGTTCATGCCCACCTCCCCACCTTTACATGTTTCAGCGCACAGGTCTCTCAGATGTGTTTGTGCATTAAGCAGGGAATGTGTTGTTGTGTTATAGCTATTCAAATAGTTGAAACTTCAAGGAGAGAGGCCAGGGAGACCTCTCATGCCACCATGACTCTGATGTCTGAATGTGATAAATTTTTTATATTTAGCAGGATATTATGCAGCCATAGAAAGAATAGAACCTTGCCATATGCAACATGAATGGATCTAGAGAGTTTCATATTAAGTCAGAGTGTAAGACAAATATGGTATAATTTTATTTATATGAATAATCTAAAAAAAGAGGAGAAAATAACAAACAAAACAAAATAAGAAGAGACTGGTAGATACAGAAAGTAAGCTGCTATTTACCTGACAGGGGAGGGGCAGGCTAAATAGGAGTAGGAAAATAAGAGGTACAAACTTTCAGTTACAGAATAGTCATGGATATGTAAAGTACAGCATAGGGAACATAGGCAATTATATTGCAATAGCTAGGTCTAGTGAAAATGGTCACTAGACTTATTGTGGAAATTGTTTCCTAATGTATATAAATATTGAATTACTATGATGTACAATTGAAATTAATAGTATATTTTATGCCAATTATACATCAATAAAAGAATGAATGCTCAAAATTTGAAAGAAAATAACAAAGCAAAGCACTGTATAAAATAAATTCCAAAGAAAGGCCGCAAGAAGGAAATGACACAAAGGAACCAAAAAAAAAAAAAAAAGAATCAGAAAACACCAAAATGGCTACAGTACGTCCTTACTTATCAGTAACTAATTTAAAGTGGAATGGACTAAATTCTCCTATTAAAATACATAGAGTGCTGAAGAGATGAAGAAATACTACATTCAAAAATATGTTGCCCATGTCAGTTTTAAAGACATACATAGTCTGAAAGTAAAGGGATGGGATAAAATTTCTTGCATATGGTAACAAAAAGAGAGAAGTGGATATACTTACATAAAATTGACTTAAGTCTAAATCAGTCATAGAGACAAAAAATTCACTATATAGTTATAATGGTGTAAATTCATCATGAGGATATAAAAATTGTATACATATATGCAGATGACATTAAATCACCTAAATATTTAAAGCAAATATTAACCAGAACTGGAGGGGATTCACAGTAGCTTTGCAGGATTCATTTATTATGTGTGTTCATGTTCCTTAGTATTTTCTATGTATAAGAGCATGTCTTGCAAATAGTGTTATTTCTTTCTTTGCACATCTGGATGCCTCCGGTTATTCTGTTTCTTCAGGGTTGGGACCTTAGTGTGGAGGAGTCTGCGGGGATGTTTGAAGTCAAATAACCCAGGACTGAGTTTCCAAGGTCAAAGTTATGCAATCACATTAAGAAAGCAGAGGACTGAATATAGAGGCCCTAATTTGTAAAGGAAAGTTCTGGAGCATCTTGCTTGGTGAAAGTAAGGTCAGGGAAAAGCTTTAATAGAAATCCCTTTCCCTTATCCTTCCCCCTCAACCCAGCCCCACAGTTAGTTACAGCCAGATTACTGGGAAACTTCTTATAGCTGCAGCGAAGACCCCAAGTGGTGTGGTCATGCCATATCACCTGTACCTCTCTGGCCTCCACTGTGGCCAGACAGACCATAGCTCTTATATTGTTTGGCCCCACTCTGCTGGGAGGGAGGGGATACGCAGGAAAACCCTCACCTCTTCAGTCTGGTAAGCAACAGCTGGTTCTGAGCTTACTTGTGTTCCGCTTCCCCACACCGACATACGGTGTGTGCTGCATCCTGGAAACAGTAGGGAGAAAAAAGCCACAGTGTCCTCCTGCCCAGGCGCAGTGGGCAGACTGGCCCCCTGCTGCACGCAACTAGAACACAGCTCCACTCCCACACCCTTATCGCTTGGAGGGCACTTGTGTGCTGGGTTCTCAGTGGTCTACCAGTCGCCAGGGTCTGAGGAAAGGGCTGGGCTGTGGAGCTCAGAGGAAGATGGGGTAGCTGTGACAGTAATTCCCTGCATCTGCGAGTGGCCCCCTTCCACCTCTTGCCAACACTGTAATAGTCGGGCAGGTACTCCAGTCTTTGCCAGTGACTCAGTGTTTCTTTATGACTTCCTCCTCCCTCAGTTGCTCCTCATTCCACAAAACTGCAATAATCAGATGTGCAAAGCACACAAAACTGCACTTCTGTGGAATACTTATGTCTCAGGACAGCATAATATGGGTTGGTGCCTACTGTCCTCCTGCATCACACTTCGCTCAGGGTCATGGACAGAGCCTGAGCAAAATCTCGAACGTTACTGGGAAGGAGAACATACTTTTGGCAAGTCAGAGAAGGCCCTATTCCCATTCCCCATGGGAATTGTACCTAGTCACAATAATTCCGGCACCCACACCAGGACTAATCCTGCTGTCCCTCCAGGGATTAACGGCCCCACAGGTCCATAAAATTCTTCCCCCATGGCCACAGTGCCTGTCTGCATGAGTGCTTTAAATTTGTCTTTCTGGGAATTGACCACACGAAGAGAAATGACGGAAAGTTACAGTCCCTGTGGTTTGCAGGCTGTCAAAGGAGCTGCTTAAAATGTGGGCTTTTGAGGCTGTCTCAGCCAGAGCATGGTGGGGATCTCAAGTAGCAAGACCTCAGAAAAAGGATTCAGTACTTACTAAATGACATTGAACTTTAAGGCAGATGGGGACAGGCGGAGGAAAATCTCACCTGGATTCTGACCCCAGTTCAATGAGAAATACTAGACTAGCTTCCTGAATATATATGAGGAGTTCCATAATCTGTAATATGAGAACAATATCTCCATCCTGCAGACTTCACTAGGTTTCTGAAGACCAAAGCATAGAATAGGTTGAAGCACAATGTAAACAGAGCCTAACCTTTTCACTTCACTATAATCAGTGTTTAGTCTGCCTTACCCTGGAAAAAGCAGTCATTTTCTGATCAAAAATAAAAAACAGAAGCTCTTTTGCAAATCTATATAGGAATATAGGCAACCTAATATTTTGAAACTCTATTATACTACTTCCAGTTAAGTTTCTCATGTAATGTGGGAGGTTTCTAAGTGTTATAAAGACATTGGGAGTAAACAAAAAGATTCCTGAGGTCTTCAGTGGAAAATTAATGTTGGCAGCACACTCTTCCAGGTTCTGTCCTTTCATTGTCTTGATCTATTCTACCACTCTGTAAATTGTAGATAACTTATAGCAATGAAAAAAATAATTCTTGTTTAGACACATACAAATGAATTCTGTGCAGTGGACATTCATTGAACTTTCCCCCACCTATACTGTCTACAGGCCGACAAATTCCAATGATTATCAATAAACCACCAAAAGCTAGGAGAGAGGCATGAGACAGATTCTCCCTCAGAAGAATCCCGTAGAAAGAACAACCCTAGTAACAACTTGATTTCAGACTTCTAGTCTCCAGAACTGTGAGAGCATAAATTTATTGTCTTAAGCCACCTAGTTTGTGGTAATTTGTTATAGCAGCCCTAGAAAAACCATTTTACAGGAGCATCTCAACTTTCCTGTACTCCATTTTAAAATGGTGCTTTTTTAACTTTTCCTTTGAACTGATTATAATATCTCACTGACACCCTCGTTGATAATAAGTTAACTACAATATTCAATATCTGTTCTCTGTATATTTGTATGAAATCCATAACTTTGCCCTTTAAAATCAGTACTTAAATTTTTTCAAGAGTTTGAGTTAAAAAATGGAATCTTTTTTTAATTTTTGCAGAAATAGAAAAACCCATCTTAAAATTCAGATGGCTTCCCAAGGGACCCAAAATAACCAAAACAAGCTTGAAAAAGAAGAACGGAATGGAAGAATTCACACTTTCTGATTTCAAAACAAACTAGAAAGCTACAGTAATCCAAACGGCATCATATGGGAATAAGTGTATACATATAAACCAATGTAATGGAATACAGGACCCAGAAAGATACCCTCACATATAGAGTTAAATGATCTCTAACAAGAGTCTCAAGACCATTCAGTGAGGGAAAGGACAGCTGTATATCTACATGCAAACGAATGAAGTTGGACTCTTACCTAACACCATGTTCAAACAAAAATAGCTCAAAATGGATCAAAGAGTCAAATGTAAGACCTAAAACTATAAAACTTTTAGACAAAAACACATGGCACAGCTTTGGATTTGGCAATTACTTATTGGATCTGACACCAAAGGCACAGGGAACTAAAGATAAAATAGACAAATTGGACTTCATGAAAGCTTTAAAATTTTGTGTGTGAAAAGACATCATCAACAGAGTAAAAATTCCTTATGACACAAAATAGACTTTAAAACAAAGCAAAAACAGATAAAGAAGGATGTTACATAATGATAAAGGGCTCAATCTAAGAAGAGGATATCAGAATGATAAATATCCACCTACACAACACAGGAACACCTAAGTATATAAAGCAAATATTAATGGCATAAAGCCAGAAGTTAACAATAACACAATAACAGCTAGGGACTTACCTCAATGGATTGATCATTCATACAGGAAGTTAATAGAGAAATAATGGCCTCAAATGCCACATTCAACCACAACACTGCACTCCAAAACCACAGATTACATATTTTGCTCATGCACACGTGGAACCTTTTCCACATATTAGGCCAAAAAAACAAGTTTCAATAAATTTTAGAAGATGGAATTCATGAGCATATTTTCTGATCACAATGGCATGAAACAAGAAATCAACTATGGTAAGAAAACCATAAAAACACAAACAAAAATATATGGATGTTAAACAACATGCTATGAAACAACCAGCAGATCAAAAGGAAATCAAACAGGACATCTAGAACTACCATGAGACAAATGGAAATGAAAACACAACTTTACAAAATTTATGGGACACAGCAAAAGCAGGTCTAAGAGGGTAGTTCATAGCTACACAGGCCTACCTCAAGAAGCAGCAAAAATTGCAGATAAACATCAGGTGTAAATCTAAGTTTACACCTGAAGGAACTAGAAAAAGAATAACAAAACCCAAAATAAGCAAGAGGAAGGAAATAATAAATGTCAGAGAAGAAATGACAAAATACAGACTAGAAAAACAATAGGCAAGATCCATGAAACTAATGACGTTAGATACAAACATTGCCAAGAAAATACTAGCAAACCAAACTCAGCAATACATTAAAAGGATTATTCATCACGTTCACATGAGATTTGTGCCAGGGATGCCAGGGCGATTCAATACCCACAAAACAACAAATGTGCTTCATCACATCAACAAAGTTAAGGATAAAAAACATATGATCATCACAATAGACAGAAGTAATTTTTGAAAAATTAGCCACAGCAATCAGACAAGAAAAAGAAATTTTAAAAAATATGCAAATTGAAGAGGAAATAGTAAAACTATCCCTATCTGCAGATGACACGATGCCATATATAGAAAACCTTAAAGAATACACACACACACACAGACACACACACACACAGGCACACATATCTAATAGAATTAATAAATGCATTCAGTAAAGTAGCAGGATGAAAAAATTAATATATATAAATTCATCATATTTTTATACACTAATAACAAAAGAACAGAAGGAGAGATTAAGAAAGCAATGCCATTTACAGTGGCACCAGAAAGAATAAAGTACTTAGGAAAAAGGCATGACTCAGTGGTTAGAGTGTCAGCCTTTGCGCTGGAGGGTCGAGGGTTTAATTCCCAGTCCAGGACACGTACCTGGGTTGCATGTCTGATCCCCACCACAGTCAGGGTTCATGTGGGGGGCAATCAATCAATGTGTCTCTCCCACATCAATGTTTCTCTCTCTATCTCTGTCTCCTGGTCACCCTTCCCTTCCACTCTCTCTAGAAATCAATGGAAAAAATATCCTCACTCCTCGGGGTTACATCCTATGTTAAGAAAAGAGAAAAGAACTTAGGAACAAATTTAGCCAAGAAGATAAAAGACTGGTACTCTGGAAACTATAAGACATTGAAGAAAAAAATAATGAAGAGGACACAAATGAACGGAACAATATGCTGCGCTCATGGACTGGAAGGGTTAATGTAGTTCAAATGACCATACTACCTAAAGCAATCTACAGATTCAATGCAATCCCTATCAAAATATCAATGGCATTCTTCTCAGAACTTGAACAAATAATCCTAAAGTTTATACGGAATCATATACACAAATAACAAAAAACGCCCACCATGCACAGCCAAACCAATCCTGAAAAAGAACAAACCTGGGAGTGTCACACTCCCTGATTTAATTAATTAATTATAATTAATTAATTAATAATTAGTTTGTTTGTTTCTTTATCTTTATTGTTGAGACCATTACAGATGCCCCCCTTTTAACCCCACTGATCCCCTCCACCCCAGATCCATCCCACCCTCAGGCCCTCCCCACACCAATGTCCACGTCCATGGGCCATGCCCATAAACATACAAGTTCCCTGATTAATCTCTCCCCACCCACACACCCCTTCCCACCTTCCCTCTGAGATCCCTCAGTTTGTTCCAAGCTTCTATGTTACTGGATCCACTTTCTTCATCAGTTTATTTTGTTTATTATATTCCACATATAAGTGACACTCCCTGATTTTAAACCATACCGCAAAGCTATATTTAAAACATTATGGTACTGGCTCAAAATAGATCAGTGGAAAAGAATAGAGAGCCTGGAAACAAGGCCCTGCTTACATGGCCAATTAATCTGTCACGAAGGAGGAAGGAACATATGCTGGAGTAATGACATACTCTTCAACAAGTAGTGCTGGGAAAACTGGACAGGTAACATGCAAAAATGAAACTAGACCACTCTCTTACATCATACACAAAAACAAACTCAAAATGGATTAAAGGCTTAAATATAAGACCTGAAACCATAAAGCTCCTACTAGAAAACATGCAAAAAAACTCTTTGACATTGTTCTTAGTAATATCTTTCTGGCTATGGCCCATCAAGCAAAGGGGAAAAAAAGCGAAAACAAACAAATGGGATTTCATCCTACTAAAAGTCTTCTGCACAGCAAAGGAAACCATCAACAAAACAAGACAAAAAGACAGCTAACTGAACGGGAGACTATGTTCACTAATGACATATGTGATACAGGGTTAATATCCAAAATATATAAGGCACCATACAACTCAATAACCAAAAAATAAATAAATAAACAATCTGATCAAGCAATGGACAGGGTGGGGTGAGGGGGCAGCCTGGCTGAGTGGCTGAGTTAGTTGGAGCATGGTCAGTCCCATACACCAAAAACATTGTGGTTCAAGTCCCAGTCAGGGCACATACATAGGTTGCAGATTCAGTCCCTTGTCAGGGCACTTATGGGAGGCAACAGATCATGATTCTCTCCCCGCCCTCGTCTTTTTATCTCCCTTCCTCTCTTTCTAAAATTAGTTTAAAACAAAAACATATCCTTGGGTGAAGATTAGAAGGAAAAAGGACAGAGGATATAAAGAGTCATTTATCCAAAAAAGACATACAGATGGCCAACAAACTCATGAAAATATGCTCAGCATCACTAGTCTTCGGGGAAATGCAAATCAAAACTACAATGAGCTATTGCCTAGGACCAGCTCTAATGTCTATTACCAACATGACGGCAAACAAGTGTTGGCAAAGATGTTGAGAAAGGGGAACCTTTGAGCACTGTTGGTGGGAATGCAAATTGGTACACCCTCTATGGAAAACAGCATGGAGATTTCTCAAAAAAATAAAAATAGATCTTCTATTCAATACAGCAATACCACTTCTGGGTATTTATCTAGAGAATACAAAAACATTCATTTGAAAAGGTATACGTACCCCTGTGTTCATTGCTGCATTATTTACAATAATCAAGACATAGAAGCCACCTGGGTACCCATGGATAGATGAATGGATAAAGAAGATATGGTCCATGTATGCAGTGGAACATTACTCAGGAATAAAAAAGAATGAAATATTAGCATTTGGGGCAACATGGATGGACCTAGAGGGTATTGTAAGTCAGACAGAGAAGGACAAATTCCATATGGTTTCATTTATACATGGCCTCTAAAATAAAGACAAGCCTGGCTGACATGACATAGCAATTGAGCATCGACCTATGATCCAGGAGATCGAGGTTTGATTGCCATTTGAGGCACATGCCCAGGTTTCTGGCTTGATCTCCAGTGGGGGAGCATGCAGGAGGCAGCTGATCAGTGACTTTCTCATCATTGATGTCTCTCTCTCTCTCTCTCTCTCTCTCTCTCTCTCTCTCTCTCTCTCTCTCTCTCTCTCTCCCTCTCCCTCCCTCTCCCTTCCTCTCTTTGAAATCAATAAAGACAAATAAATAAAATAAAAGTAATAAAATAAAATATAAAATAAAAACAAAACCAGACTCATAGAAACAGAGATGAAGCTGATGGTTGCCAGAGGGGAGGCTAGTGGAGGACAGGTGAAAAAGGTGAAGGGGAATATAGTCAATAGCACTGTGATAAACTTGCACAGTCGCAGGTGATTACTAGACTTAGTGAGGTGATCACAATGTAAGTTATATATATATTGAGTGACTATATTTTACACCTGAAACTAATGTAATATGGTTTATCAACTCTACCTAAATTTTAAAAAGTAACAGAGTGAAAAGGCAACCAGAGAATGGGGAAAATGTTTGCAAATTACATAACTGTTAAGAGATTAATATTCAGAATATATAGAGAACTTCTAAAATGAACAACAACAACCCAATTTAAAATCAGGGAAAGGACTTGAACAGACATTTGTTGAAATGGAAGTCAGTATGACATTCCCTCAAAAAATAGGAAATAGAACCACCATATGACCCAGCAAGTCTGCTTCTGGGTACAGTATATCTAAAAGAACTGAAAGCAGGACATTGAACAGATATTTGAACACCCATGTTCACAGCAAAACAAAAGTAAGCAAAGTATGCTATACATATACGATGGACTATTATTCAGCCTTTTTAAAAGGAAGGAAATTCTGTCACATGCTACAACATGGCTGAACCTTGAAGACATTACACTAAATAAAATAAGACAATCACAAAAAAATACAAATACTGTATGATTATACTTATACTAGGTACTTACTTAGAGTAGTCAAAAATCAGGGACAGAAAGCAGAATTGAGGTTGCCAGGGGCTGAGGAGAGGAAATGGGAAGTTATTGTTTAATGGGTGTAGCATTTCAGCTTTACAAAACGAAAAGACCTATGGAGATGGATGGTGTTGAAGGTTACACAACATTATGAATGCGTTTAATTCCCCCTGACTGAACACTTAAAAATGATTAAGACGGGAGGAGGGAAGATGGTGACACTCTGATAAGAAGCAGTGCACCCTTGCTCCCAGCCATGGACTGGGTTTACCGCTAAAATACTGTGTAACCAGCTTGGAAAAACAAGAGAAATATATCTGAGTGGATATATTTTGAGTAAGGAGCACTGAAGAAACATCAGAGTCTGGTAAGAGAGGGAGGTGTTGAGAGGGGGAGTCCCCCCTGAAGCCAGTGCTGGGCTTCGAGGCCCCAGGCGTTAGAGGCTGCAAAGCTCCCTCCCCTTGGGAGTGTGGACTGGCATCCAAAAGTGGGGGTCTCAAACCCAGAGCGAAGGAGAAGGAAAGGAGAGCCTGTGCAGGGCGGGCAGAGGGAGCCGGGGGAAGAGTGTGCCTGCAAGGAGGGGACCGCGTGCTCCCAGTGAAACAACAAACATAATGGTGGCAGCCGGGGCAGCTGGGACAGGAGACTTTCACCCTGGGTACTGACCACAGGAAAGTCTGTCCCACAGTGTGTGGTTTCCAGATAGAAAGGGGCCAGAGGGCTGCACTCAACAGCCACCTAAGGCATTGTGTAGAACCCCAGAAAGCATTTGAACTGTGTGGCATGGGGAAGGGGAAGAGAGCCCTCCCATGGCCAGAGAGACAGGACCAGAGCCACCAGTGGGGCGGATCAGGTCTCCAGCTGCCAGAGCTGCTGGTGGGGTGAATTGGAGATTTTTTACCTTCTCTGAAGGGAGCCGGGATATTGTGCAAGGAGCTGCCCCAGCTTTACTGAGATCAGCTGTGCAGGGGACCTGTGTGGGGCACACTTTGTGACCCCCTCCTGCTTGGTTCTTAGGCGGGGAGGTGCCAAGACATCACAGGGCCTGTGATGTTGCTTTGTGCATTTTTGAGTTTTTGATTGCTAAACGGGTGTCCACCTTCCTGGCTGGCCCTGGGGAGACAGACCAGGGAAAGGTGGCATTTGGGTCTGCATTGTGGAGAGTTTGAACTGAATGCCCTGTGTGATCAGCCAACCAGATCTGGGAAAGGAGGGACTGAGCACGTCTACCTCTCCCGCAGGCTAAGAGCAACACCCCCAATAGGAAAGGGGCTGGATCAGCTCACTGAAGACCCAGATTTCCCCTGCAGGGCACAGTCTTGAGGGGGAAGGGAGAACAGCTCACAGGATAAAAATACAAGAATAAGACTCTCAGGGACTATTGTTTGGGAACTGGAGGAAAAGCTTAAAGCCCCTTCTGGGGGCTGGGCAGGCGATGTGCTCACCAGAATCTTTTTTTTTAAATCAAACCCACTGAGCCCAGGCCACTGAAACTGCCCATACAGAAAAGGCAATAGACTGAATTCAATCTGAACCTGCAACAGGCCACTATATGGGGAACTAGAATTGGAGGATAGGCTAGAGGCTGAGGAGTTGGCTTTGAAACAGAGACTAACTTCCCCACAGTGAGTGCCTGACAGCAAAACCTCTAGTAAGGGGAGCGATATCCCTAGCTACACTGGCTACACCTGCACCCTAAAGACTCTTCAGAAGACTCTGGAGTAAGACTAAGCAACCAGAAGGGGGAAGGAAAATAGCTGAAAATGGAGGTGGTCCACAGAGAGCCTGGGACCAGCCAACTACCTAAGGACACCAGGGCCAAACCTAGACAGCTCCTCACATTGGCTGACACACAAGTACCTCCCAGGAGACCCCAAATCAGCATACAAAACAGTGAGCCTCAGACAGTATAAGCTGCCCAGAGGAAACTCACCTAATTGACCTTTTTTTTTTTTTTTTAGAAAAAAGAGAGAAAATAAAAAATATTTCTTTTTAAAATTTTTAATTGTTTTGAATTTTTTAATTAATTTTTTTCAAAATTTGTTTTGTCTTGCTTTGCTTATTATTATTATTATTATTATTATTATTATTATTGCTTTGCTTTGTTTTGGGTTTTGTTCTATTATAAAGACTTTCTTGATATTTTCTGCTTTATTGCTGGGATATTATCATTATAACCAATAAGTTTGTTGCTTTTCTCTACTGTTTCCCGCATATCTCTTATTGGACTCCTTCTTCCCTGCCCTTGCTTTAACTAACTCTCTCTCTCTCTCTCCTTTTCCATTGGCATAACTTTCTTTTTCCCCCCTCTCTTTTCTTTTTCTCCCCTTTTATTCTCTTTATTCCTGTCATTGAGCTTGTTTGTGTTTGTCTCTTTAATTTTTACTTGTTATTTTGCAACAATTTTCCTATTCCTACTCTCTACCCTTAATTTTTTTGCTCGCCCTTCTTGCCTTTCAAAATCTTTTCTCTGCCCTTTCTATCTCCCAGTAGCTTTGCTATTTTTTACTTTTTATCTTATTTTATTATTATTATTTTTACTATTAGCAATAGTATCCTTCTCTCCCTCCCCCCCCCCTCTTTGCTTTAGCATTTGTGTACTTGTTTTGCCCTCCCAATTCAACTTTCTCTTGGGTTGTTTTCATTTGTGATCATGAAGATATTTTGTAAGTTACTGTTTGTTTCCTGGCAGTTTGGTTGTGTTTTCTTTTGCCCTGTCAGCACCTGTGCAACAGCTCACATGACGTGGTTGTGGCTGAGCCCCACAGTTAGCCAAGCTGAGAGGAGGGTCCTCCCATGAATGGGTCAACAACAATCTAGACCCAATCACAACAGGAGAGCTCAAATAACCCACAAAAGGGACACCCACAAAAGGGACACACCTAGAACATATAGCTTAGAAGCATAAGGAAAACACACCTCTGGGTCCCCACTGGACTCACACTACAAAATCCCACCCCATAAGACTGGCAGACAGCAAATATATCTAATATACAGATACAAACACTAAGAGTCACTAAAATAGGGAGACAATGAAACAGCCAACAAACAAACAAAAAAAGGAAAAAATTGCCAGGATGGAGTTCAGCAAGTTATCAGAAATAGAGTTCAGAGTAATGGTTATAAAGGTGGTCAAGGAAATGAATGAGAACCACAAGGCACTTAGTGAAACCGTCATCAGCATGAAAAAATAGCTAGATGTGATAAATAAGAGCCAGGCAGAAGTGGAGAATACTATATCTGATATCAAGAATATGCTGGAAGGAATTAAAAGCAGGCTCAATGAAGCAGAAGACAGAATAAGTGACGTATAAGACGTCACTTAGTGACGTAGTGGTAGTAAAAAACCACTCAATCGGAGCAGCACAAAGGAAAAAACACTCAAAAAGCAGGGGGATAGTTTAAGAGAACTTTGGGACAGCATGAAGGGAAACAACATTCAGAGGGCGAGGAAAGTCAGCAAGGCATAGAGAACCTGGTGGAAGAAATAATGGCAGAAAATTTCCCTAACCTGGCAAAGGAGAAAGCCACACAACTTCAGGAAGCACACGGGGTTCCAAACAAGGGGGACCCAAAGAGACCCACTCCAGGACACATGAGAATTAAAATGACTAATGTTAAGGACAACGAGAGAATATTACTGGCTGCACGAGAGAGAGACAAGCAGCGACCTACAGGGGAAACCCCATAAGGCTGACATCAGACTTCTCAACAGAAACTCTTCAGGCCAGAAGGGAGTGGCATGAAGTTCTCAAAGTAATGAAAAACAGGAACCTGTTGTATCCAGCAAGGTTATCATTTAAAACTGAAGGTGAAATAAAGAGCTTCCCAGACAAATCAAGGCTAAAGGAGTTCAGTACCACTAAACCAGCATTGCAAGAAATGCTGAGAGGACTGCTTTAAGAAAAAGAAGGAATATTGAGAGAAAGGTACATCATCATAATGGGGGAAAATGGCATTCAATAAGCTGATATCAATAGTAACCTTAAATGTAAATGGAATACAGGCTCTAACCAAAAGACATAGGGTAGCCGAATGGATAAGATAACGGGTCCCAAATATATGCTGTCTACAACAGACCCACCAGAGAGCAGAGGATTCACACGGGCTAAAAGTGCAAGGATGGGAAAAAATATTCCATGCAAATGGAAATGAGAGGGGAAAAAAAAGAGAGAAAAGAAAGCTGGAGCAGCAATATTTATTTCTGACAAAATAGACTTCAAAAGAAAGATCATAACAAGAGACAAAGATGGTCACTACATAATAGTAAAGGGATCAATCCAACAGGAGGAAATAACCCTTTAAATATATATGCACCCAACATGGGAGCACCGAATTATATAAAAAATTTCTTAGGGGGACGTTAAGGGGGAGATCAACAGCAACACAATCATAGTGGGGGACTTTAACACCTGACTGTCGTAATTGGAGAGATCACCAAGACAAAAAATCAAGAGGGAAACAGAGACCTTAAATGGCACACTAGCTCTAATGGATTTATTTGACATTTACAGAACATTTCATCCTAAAGCAGCAGAACGCACATTCTTCTCAAGTGCACATGGGACATTCTCAAAAACAGATCACATGTTAGCAACAAAACAAGTCTCTACAATTTCAAGAATACTGAAATCATATCAAGCATCTTCTCAGATTACAATGCTATGAAACTAGAAATCGACCACTATAAAAAACCCTCAAAAATATTCAAACACATGGTGGCTAAAGAGCATGTTATTTAGCAATGAATGGGTTAGCAATGAGATCAAGGAAGAAATCAAAATCTTCCTGGAAAAAAATGAAAATGAACAGAAAAGAACCCAAAATCTATGGGACACAGCAAAAGCAGTCCTGAGAGAAAACTTCATAGCATTACAGGCATGCCTCAAGAAACAAGAGAAAGCTCTAATAAACCGCCTAACACAACAACTAAAAGTATGAGAGAGAGAACAGCAAGAAAAGTCCCAAGGAAGTAGAGGGAAGGAAATAATAAAGATAAGAGCAGAAGTGAGTGACATAGAGACTAAAACAAAAACAAAAAATCAATGAAACCAAGAGCTGGTTCTTTGAAAAGATAAATAAGGTTGATGCACCTCTAGCCAGACTCATCAAGAAACAAAGAGAGAGGACACAGGTGAATAAATTCAGAAATGAAAGAGGCGATGTAACAACCGACCCAACAGAAATACAAGGGGTTGTAAGAAAATACTCTGAGCTACTATGTGCCAACAAACTGAACAACCTGGGTGAAATGGAGAAATTCGTAGAAAGACACAACCTCCCAAAGATGAATCAGGATGAGTCAGAAAACCTGAATAGGCCGATAGCAACTAATGAAATTGAAGCAGTAATCAAAGAAATCCCAGCAAACAAAAGTCCTGGACCAGATGGAGTTACAGGTGAGTTTTACCAAACATTCAAAGGAGAATTAATACCCATTCTCCTCAAACTATTCCAGAAAATTCAAGAGGAGGGAAAACTCCCAAACTCTTTCTATGAGGCCAGCATCATGCTGCTCCCCAAACCAGATAAAGACGCTACAAAGAAAGGAAACTACAGGCCAATATCCCTCATGAACCTAGATGCTAAAATCCTCAACAAAATACTAGCAAACCGGATCCAGCAATACATTAAAAAGATCATACACCACGACCAAGTGGGATTTATTCCGGGGATGCAAGGCTGCTATAATATCCACAAATCAATACATGTGATACACCACATAAACAAAATGAAGGACAGAAATCATAATCAGATCAATAGTTGCAGAACAAGAATTTGACAAAATCCAGCACCCATTTTTGATAAAAAACTCCCAGCAAAGTGGGCATGGAGGGAGCATGCCTCATCATAAACCTACAGCCAACATCATACTCATTGGTCAAAAACTAAAACCATTTCCCTTAAAAACAGGAACAAGAGAGGATTGTGCACTTTCACCACTCTTATTCAACATAGTACTGGAAGTCGTAGCCGCAGCCATCAGACAGGAAGAAAACATAAGAGGTATCTAAATTGGAAAGGCGGAAGTAAAACTGTCATTATTTGCAGATGCCATGATATTGTACATAGAAAACCCTAAAGACTCCATCAAAGTACTGCTAGATTTGATAAATGAATTTGGCAAGGTAGCTGGATACAAAATTAACATCTGAAAATCAATGGCATTTTTATACACCAACAAGGAACTCTCAGAAAGAGAAACTAAAAAAGCAATACCATTTACCATTGCAACTAAAAAAACAAGATACCTAGGAATAAACTTAACCAAGGATGTAAAAGACCCTTTCTCAGAAAACTACAGGACACTGAAAAAAGAAATAGAGGAAGATATAAACAAGTGAAAGAATATACCATGTTCATGCACTGGAAGAATTAACATCATTGCAATGTCGATACTACCCAAGGCAATCTACAGATTCAATGCAATTCCAATTAAAATACCAACAGCATATTTCACAGAGCTAGAACACATAGTCCAAAAATTTATATGGAATCAAAAAAGACCCCAAATAGCTGCAGCCATCTAGAGAATGAAGAACAGAGTTGGAGGGATTACTTTACTTGATATCAAACATTATAATCAAAACACCCTGGTATTGTCACAACAACAGACATATAGAGATCAATGGAACAGAACAGAGACCCGAGAAATAGAACCCCGCCATTATGCTCAGTTAACATTTGGCAAAGGAGGCAAGAGCATACAATGGAGTCAAGACAGTCTCCTCAATAAATGGTGTCGGGAAAATTGGACAGGAACATGCAAAAAAATGAAACTAGATCACGAGCTTACACCATACACAAGAATAAATTAAAAGTGGATAAAAGACTTCAATGTAAGTCACGAAACCATAAAAATCCTAGAAGAAAACATAGACAATAAAGTCACAGACATCTCATGTAGTTGAATTTTCACTGGTACATCTCCTAGGGCAAGAGAAGCTTAAGGGAAAAATAAACAAATGGGACTACATCAAACGGAAAAGCTTCTGCACAGCAAAAGAAAGCCTCAAAATACAAAGAAAATCCATGGTATGGGAGAAAATATTTGCCAAGGATGCATCTGATAAGGGGATAATTTCCAAAGTATACAAAGAACTCACACAACTCAACAAGAGGAAGACAAAAAATCCAATTAAAAAATGTCAAAGGACCTGAATAGACAGGTCTCCAAAGAGGACATACAGGTGGCCAAGAGACACATGAGAAAATGCTCAACGTCTCTAACCATCAGAGAGATGCAGATTAAAACCACTATGAGGTATCACTTCACACCTGTAAGAATGGCTACCATCAACAAGTCAACAAGCGACACGTCCTGGCAAGGATGCGGAGCAAAGGGAACCCTGGTACGCTGCTGGTGGGAATGCAGAGAGGTGCAACCACTATGGAAAATAGTACAGAGGTTCCTCAAAAACTTAAAAATGGAACTGCCTTTTGGCCCAGTGATCCCATTTCTAGGAATATATCCAAAGAATCCTGAAACACTATCAGAAAGAATATACGCACCCCTATGTCCATAGCAGCACAATTTACAATAGCTAAGATCTGGAAACAGCGCAAGTGCCCATGAGTGGATGAGTGGATAAAAAAAATCTGTGAGACATTTACACCATGGAATACTATGCAGCTGTAAAGAAGAAGGATCTCATACCCTTTGGGGACCATACGGATGGACCTGGAGGAAATTATCCTAAGTGAAATAACCCAGACAGAGAAAGATAAATATCACATGATCTTAGTCATATGTGGAATCTAAAGAACATAGTAATCGGATGAACGAAATAGATTCAGTGACATAGTAGGCTGGGACAGACTGACGAATATCAGAAGGAAGGTGAGGGCAGGTGGGTGGGTGGGTGGAGAGGGGTTAACCAAATAATTTATCTGCATATATGCATAACCCAGGGACACAGGCAATAGTGTGGTGGAGGCCTGGGGCTGAGAGTGCATGGGGGCAGAGGGGGTCAGTGGGGAAAAGAAAGACAGAGGGGGGTCAGTGGGGAAAGAAGGAAAGAGGAAGGAAGGAAGGAAGGAAGGAAGGAAGGAAGGAAGGAAGGAAGGAAGGAAGGAAGGAAGGAAGGAAGGAAGGAAACGGCTGGGGGGAAAAAATGATTATGATAGTAGTTTTTTGTTGTCTTTTACCATAGTTTAATTTTTTGCTTGAGTTGGGTGTTAAAGGGAAAGAATGGCCTGTCAGTTTTGCCAAATTGCATTTTAAGAAGGAAATCTGATAAACAATGTAAATTCAAAGTCTCTCATTAACTAACTATGGACCCCTCTGTTAGTCTGCAGAGCAGATGCCCATAAATATGACCACCATTTCCTGCTCTGGACGCCTGAAGTATTCCAACTGTTAGCCTTGGTCAGCGAAGTGTGAGGTGGTTGGCGTGGAGGTCAGGGACAGTGAAAAATGTTGAAGCTTTTCTTTAAATAAACTTCATTAAAGGCCCACATCTACTGAAACTGGGGCAAGGTGGTGCTCTGTGATTTTCCCCCTTGCAAATGGCCTCAGATAGCAAGTATGGCCATAGGTAAGGTATGTTGTTGAGGAGGCCCAGGTTGCTTCTTCACCCTGCCTCCTGCCTTTGTACTGTCGACAGGATTTCCTCTGCCCTTCAGGTCCTGAGCCCTCTAGCCAGAATTGGGTACACCCTTGTCCACTCACTGGTTGGTGAATACTTTGCCCTCCCTCCCAACACATGGCCAGGACCTGGAGATTTTCCTATCCCTTGAGTCCTGTTCTTCCCCACGATCCATTTTACTGTGTGGCAGAAAACCTGGTCACCTCCACAGCCTCGGGTGAGTGGATGTGTAGTATAAGCAGTTCCTAAGCTGGCAAAGATCAGTGTACAGTGTACTTTTTCTTCCTCCCCTTCCTTCCCCAACGCCCAGCCGCGTGGGTGGGTGTGTGCGCGCGCGCGCATGTACTGTATGTATAACCTGACCTATCTGAAACAGAAGGCTATACAAATACTGTTTAGGAAGCACCAAGACTTTTTTTTAACATATAAAAGGTCCGATAAGTACAAAGGGGGACCCAGCAATGATAAACTAAATGGTTGGCAGATTTCAAGAGTTAGTTATCTGTGATCTGCAGCAAGTTCTGAAGCAGAAAGGACATTGAATTCCTGTTTCAGTTGACAATACAGTATTGTACTCAGGACTGTTGGGCACACCAAATGCTCCTGGGTTCTCAGCAAGGATCCAGTGACTTATGTTGTGTTTTACATGTTCCTGGGAAACAACTGTTAAGGAATTTCCTCAATCCTTTTATACTATACAGAAACCCCCTCACCATTCCATGTTCCAGGAAACTGCTAACCTATGTGATTTGTGTGAGAACCTGTGCACTTTTTCTCACAATTTCCATAAGACTCAGGATGAGTCCCTTAAACTCTGCTAACCACAGACCTTCCCCCAGCTAGAGAGAAAAACACTTCCTTTTCAGTAACTCACCAACACTTCCCATATATGCAAAGATCAACACCAGCTGTAATCATTTCACCTGTAACTTGTCTACTCTTCCTTGTAACTATAAAGCAAAACCACCCTGTAGAGATACTCTCATTTTCCGATATAGGGTGCTCTCCCTATTGCAATAGCCAAGATATAAACTAACTCCTAGGGGTAAGTTTCCGTGTTTGACACAAGCTCCCACACACATGAGTTCCTTGTACTGGAGAACCAACTTAAACCATAGATAATTCACTTGGACAGCCTCGGAGCCTCCGCTTATTGTGCAGAGCCTGGATGTTTGGTACAGACATCTCCTGATTTCTTGGACCTCCTAACGTTGCAAGTAGTGGGCAGCCACTAAACATGGAAGAAATGGCAGAATCTCAAATGGAACTCAAATCAGAGGACATGAGCCACTACCTGGCATATTTGTGTAGGGTCTTGTGGATGGCAGACCCTCTCTGAGGGTTGGGGCTCCTGCAGCCTTAGCACTGCACTTTTCAACAATATCCCTACTAGGACTGAGTCCAGAGCTTGCTGGAGGAATGAGGGAGGAGATTCTATGTTTCACTTTGGTGGGGGTATGGAGCAAATGCTTTTCTCTATAAGTTAACAGGTAGACTCCAGCGTGGCAAAAGTTGTTAAAGTCTTTAGGCAGGGACAGTGCATGTAAAGCACAGTCTGACTTGTTTGGTCACAAGTCTTCTCTCTTTTATCCCATTTCTCATAAGAAAACATCAAAAAAGATCTGCTAGTTTCTCTGCAGTAATTTACCACACATATAAAGAAGCCCTGAAAAAGGCAAAGAAGTGACAGCGATGAGGAGGGAAGTGTGAGATAATGGCTGTCTAGGTATGGAGGTGCCGCTGCGAATTTTCCTTCGTGTCCCTGTATGAATTTTGCACTGACAAAGCCTTTTTGCCCCCACAGCTTAAAGACCATAGTGGGAGAGGGAAAGAACAGAGAGGAGAACCGGCGCTTAGGTGAGTACCTCAGAAATTGCTGTTTCACTAAAGCAAGTTCATTGAGGAATCAGAGGAACACTCACCCCTCTCCAAAAGCCTTCTGAAGTTGAGACCTCTGTGTTTTCCTTTATAAGAAAGTGTAGACTCCAGACAGCAGTATGGCGGTGACCAGAGAGAAAGGGGTGGTGGGGATAGTATAGGGATAGAGTAAAGGGGGCCAAACATATGGTGACAGAAGGAGACTTGACTTTGGGTAGTGGACACACAATGCAATATACAGATGATGTACAGAATTGTGCACTTGAAGCCTATATTATTTTATTAACCATTGTCACCCCAATAAATTTAATTTTTAAAAAAGTATAAATTCATCTCATCACAAATAAAATATAACTTTCAAAAAGAGGCAAAATTACAACTTTCTTAGAGATATCTGAACCCCAATAAGTACTATATCTTGCAAAAAAGGATTCCTTGTGGTGAACTGGCCCCAAATTCATACCCCAAGTCCAGCAGGCCTCTCACACACTCTGTGTTTCAGGGAAAAGCCACAGACTGATTGGCCATCCTCCTACACTACAGTTCCTGCTGAGAGCTGACACATATAGAAGAGTTCCTAAAATCATCTTTCAACCAGTGGGCTGAGCCCCAGTCCTTCCAATCAGACCTAGGCAGCTATAGTCTCATTTGCATGTGTGCTGACCAATTAGAGAGGCTCCAACCAGAAATTCATGAAGGCTTCAACTAACCAGAAATTCATGAAGCCAAGCAATTAAGTTGTGCATATTTGAATTCTTCATTTGCCTAAAAGTGGTACCGGGCAAGCACTCTCTCTATTTAAGAGGACCTCTCCTTCGTGTCAGGGGAGCGCGATTCCCCTTTGTACCAAAGGCTGAATTTTCCCATTAGCAAACTGTTTCCCTGAATGAAGTTTCTCCTTTTACCACATCCCAGATTGGGGAATTCTGTTGGTATTAGATTGGTGGCAGTATACTTTTGTTGACACATATAAAATGAATATGTATTAAGGATTTTACTTAATTTTATTAAATGAAGGAACCACTATGAGCTCATAGCCAGTTCAAAGGAGTAGTCAAAGAAGCACAAATTATATGGAATAAAGAAATATTGAAATGTTAAGTGGCAAAAATGACTGTTAGAGGGGGATGTCCTAAACTGCACAGAATTTACTTGCATGTCTATGCACAAAAATTATTTTGTACTGCTATCACTATCTACAACTAACACAGCTGTAAAATAGCTCCCATACAATCAGAACCAGACAGCCCAGGTGGGTGTACTCCCTTAAACTGGCATCGTTTTCCAAGGAGGCACAATTTCCCCCCCTACATTGCCATACTTTAATTGCTGTTTGAAAGGATAGTTATGGGTTGAAAGAACACTTGGTTTTATTTACGAGGGAGGGCTGGGAGTCTCATGACCTTTATTACCATTATTGTAATTATCTGTCCACTGCTGAAATGATGCAGCAGCCCAATAAATATGTATCTGTCAACAATTATTTTAAATGAAAATGGATTTAATGCTGCAATCAAAAGACATATGGAGGCTGAGTGGATAACAAAACAAGACCTTTACATACTCTGTCTATAAGAGACTCACTTCAGATCGAAAGACACTTAAAGACTGAAAGTAAAGGGAATGGAAAAGGTATTTTATGAAAGTGGAAAGAAACAATCAAAAAGCTGGGGTAGCAATACTTACACCAGGCAAAATAGATTTTTAAAACAAAGGTTATATAACAAGAGAGAAAGAAGGATCCAGAAATGTCACTTCTGGGAATTTATCTGAAGAAACACAAAACACTAAATCCAAAGGACGTATACATCCATATGTTCATCTCAGCATTATATATAACAGCCAAGATATGAAAGCAACCTAAGTGCCCATCAGTAGATGAATGGATAAAAAAGAAGTGGTACATATATAGAATGGACTATGACTCAGGCATAAAAAAGAATGAAATCTTGCGATCTGCAACAGCATGGATGGACCTCCAGGGTACTGTGCCAAGTGAAATAAGTCAGGGGAAGATAAATACCAGAAGAGTTCCCTTCTATATGGACTCTAAAAACCAAAATAAATGAACAAGCAGAACAGAAACAGACTCTTAGGTACAGAGAACATTTTAGCAGTTGCCAGATGGGAGAGGGGTTGGGGGTAGGTGGGTGAAAAATGTTAAGGGGTTAAGAAGCACAAATTGGTAGTTAAAGAATAATCAAGGGGGTTTAAAGTACAGCGATCTTGATTTTTTCATGCCACAGAAACAATTATCAATTGCATTTTTACTGTAAACCCTGATTAATTATTTCATATTTAAAATAATTAGCAATACATTAATTTACAGTTGCTTAAGCCTCTGTCATCCACAGGTACTTTTGGTTTTATACAGCGCTTGCCTAAAGCCTTTTCAAGAAGTCGCAGGCCAGAGTTTGTATCTTCACAAAACGGACAGTCTGTGAACCACACGGAAAAGGATGACCAGGTATTTCAACATACTAGCATTTCAAATTCCTAAAGCAACCCCTCAAATAAAAGTAAGCCATGCAGGACCCCAGGGGAAACATCAGGAACGTTAGGAGGCAGAACTCAGAAACAAGGGGGTGGCATAGGCCAGCGCAATTATTGGAGTTTCTGCAGGAAAGACAAAAATGGGCAGAGTAAAATTTAGGGTTGTCTAGTTTGAATGCTCTGGACAGCACTAAGCAATAAAGGTGGTCTCTGGCTGCCTGGTTCCTGGCGCTGGGATAACTTATTGCCAGGGAAAATATTGGCGTGGTGTGTGAGAGTTAGATAAGAGAGTGGATAGGGTCATAGTATTGGCTCAGTTGTCTGTACATGAAAGGTGAGTTCTAGGCAAGCTGACTTGCAGGAAAGAGGTAAACACTTTGGCTGGTAGTTTGACCTTATGATTAATGGATGCCAAAGACACATACAGAGCCTAAGAAAACACACTGAAATAGGAAGCTCCAAGTTATTATTCTGTCATGTTAATATTAAAAACAAACAAAAACAAACAATCAAAAATTCCCAGAAATGTGATGAACTAGCCTTGTAATACAAACTCTGGAAAATGCACAGTGATTTCAGAGACCAAGGAAGTACCCAATAAAGAAAAAGCCACCTCTCAGATTAATCTAATACAAAATAACCTGATGTGGGTTAATTACTTGTAAATCCAGTATGAAGATTAAAAGACAAAAGTAGTAGAAATAATAATTTGTTAATATATGTACAAAATAAATAGACACAAGTTGTGACATCAAAACCAAAATGGGGGTGGTGGTAGTGAAGTAAAAATGTAGAGATTATGAATTTCAACTAAAGTCTTTATCAACTTAAAATAGAGTATTAAAAATATAAGATGTTTTATGTAAGCCTCATGGTAACCACAAAACAGAAACCTATAGTATATACACAACAGAATAGAATCACCATGTAACCTGGTGCTACATGGAGTGCATAGCCTGGTGTTATTGCTTAATGCATTCAGAGTTTCAGTATGGGATGATGGGAAATGTCCTGGAGATAAATATTGCGGATAGTTTCACAATGATATGAATGTACTAAATTTACTTAGTTCCATTTTTAAATTGTTTGTTTAAAAATGAAAATTGAAAATGAACAAAAGAGTTGTTGATTAAAAAAGATATCAATTGCTGAGTTTTGTATGTTGACTCTGTATTACTTCTAAGGAAAAATTTCTGGTGCCTGTAGGGTTTCCTTCTTATAGGGTCATATCATCTGTTGACAGACTATTTTAATTCTTCCTTCCCAATTTGGGTGCCTTTTATTTATTTATTTTTGTTGCTGTTATTTCCTAATAGCTCTGGGTAGGACTTTCAATACGATGCTTTAAAAAAAGCGGGAAGGGTGGTCATCATTGCATTATTCCTAACCTTAGAGGTAAAGCTTTCAGCTTTCACCTTGAGTATAACGTTAGCTGTGGGTTTGTCATATATTGCCTTTGGTATGTTGAGGCATTCCCACTTTATTGATTCATGCACCTATTGAGATGATTAGATGATTTTTAGTCTTCCTTTTGTTAATGTAGTGTATCATACTGACTGATTTGCAATGTTAAACCATCCTTGACTCCCTGGAATAAATCCCACTTTTAGTGTATGGTCTTTTTAACGTATTGTTAAATACTGTTTGCTAATATTCTATTGGGGATTTTCACATCTATGTTTATCAGTTATATTAGTCTGTAATTTTCTTTCCTTGTGGTGTCTTTATCTGGATTTAGTTGTTATGCGGTAATGTTGGACTTGTAAAATGAGTTTGGAATGTTCTTACCCTGTCTATTTTGGGGAAGAGTTTGACAAGGATTGGTATTAATTCTTCTTTGAATGTTTGGTAGCACTCACCAGTGAAGCCATCTGGTCCTGGACTTTTATTTTTTAGGGACACTTTTTATTACCGATTCAATCTCCTTCTAGTGATTGGTATGTTCAGTTTTCCATTTCTTCATGATTCAGTCTTAGGTTTTATGTTTTAGGAATTTATCCCGTCCTTCTAGGTAGCTCAATCTGTGGGTGTATAATAGTAGTCTCTTATCTTTGTATTTCTGTGGTGCCAGGTCACCATATGATCACAGTCATATGAGGTATATCTAAACTCATAGAAACATGACATGGAATGCTGGTGGCTAGGAACTGGGGATGGGGGAAATGGGAAGCAGTTATTGAGTGGGTATAGAATTTCAGTTTTGCAAGATAAAAAAAGTTCTGCAGATTGGTTGCACAGCATTGTGAATATGCTTAATACTACCAAACCACACACTTTTAAATAGTTTAGGTGATAAAGCTTATACTGTTGATTTCTCTACCACAATTATTTTTAAATACTAGGAAATTTGGGGAGAGAATAATTGCAGATATGACTATGTGTTGATTGCTGGAAATCTAATGCCTCTTCCACTTCTGATTTTATTTATTTGAGCCCTCATCTACAACAAGTGGTAAAGGAAATCCTTCAGACAGAAGTGAAACTGCACTGTACAGTCACTCAACTCAACATTAAAGTATACAGGTTCCTGGGGGGGGGGGGGGTAACTACATAGGCAAATATCCAAGTCAAAGTAAATATTTTTGTTTGTTTGTTTGTAACTCCTTTACTTCCCAAACTGGTTTTAAAGGAATGATATCAAGCAATAATTATAGATCTAGATTTATCAGCATAATCCTTGGGTGGGGTGTGGTGGAGATATACGGAGCAGAGCTTTTAAAAATTGATGTGAAGTACATATGACATAACATTGACTATTTAAAAGTATATATAATTGAAAGCACTTAATATATTCAAAAGTGCAGTACAACCACCACCTGGGTTAATTTGCAAGTGTTTTTCCTCATCTCACACACACACACACACACACACACACACACACTCACACTCACACAAAACCCACACATATAAAGCAGTTCATTTCCCATTTCTTTGGCCTCTCAGGGCCTAGAAACCTTAAAGATGACCATCTTCTGTATGGATTTACTAGTTCTAGATAATTTATATAAATGGAATTATGGAGTATGTGACCTTTGTCTCTGGATACTGTCACTTAGCATTGTGTTTTCAAGGTTAATCTACATTTTTGATATCACATATCAGTATTTGTATTGTATTATATATCAGTATTTTACTCTTTTATGGCTTAATGATATTCCACTCTATGGATATAACACACTTTTGTGTGTGGGTATAAAAGAATTAATATGTAATGCATTAAAACTCAACATTACCCACTGTGACATCTCCCATCATGATTATCTCAAACTTCTACTGTTTTAAAACTCTTTCTCAGAGGGAGAGAAACAAGAGGGCAGTGTAGGTAACTGCTGCACCTGCCACCTCCCACAACTACAACAAAATTACAACTAAAATACAGAACAACCATCACTCAGATCCTCTTGAAATCTAGCTGAACAGAAGTCCTACACCAGGGAACTGAAGAGGCGACACTGGTAGGAAGGGTGGAGACATGGGGCGGATCAGAGTTGAGTCCCAGAGACTCGTTCGCGGGTCCACACCCGGTGCCGTGGTTTAAACCCGGGAGGGATATCTTGGGGGTGGAGGTTTCCTGGAGGGGTGAGGGGGTCCCAGCCCCGCATCAGCCCCCCCCCCCAGCCCAGAGTTCCAGGGCCGGGAAGAGAAGCCCCCACAATTTCAGGCTGTAAAAACGAGTGGGGACTGTCCCTGAGGGTCATGGAGGCTGTGGGAGTCCCAGGCTTTCCTCTTAAAGAGCTGGCACACAGGCTCACTCAGATGCACTCCCTCTGAGCTCCAGTGCTGGGCAGCAGCCAAAAAGGAACCTGGGACATTTGGGGAGGAACCAATTTGCCTGAAATCAGGGCAAGGGGTGGAGGGGCAGCTTTCTCCCAGGCAGAAGAGCTGGCAGAGGCCATGGATCCTTTGGCAAGCCCTTCCCCCACAGAACCCCCAGGTAGGTGCCATATTTGAATCTCTGGCACCTGACTCACACCTTTGGCCCCACCCTGGTGATTCCCTGAGACCCCTCCCCGCCTCCCCCCCCCCCCCCCCCGCCCTACTTGCAAGCTCATCCAAGCCATTTCCAGGGCCTTTTCTATGCAAGTGGCCTCTCAAGCCTCATGCTTAGGACTTTCCTAAAATCTCTCAAGTAAGCATCAGCATGCCCTGTACAGCTTGATAAGTGGCCCCAGGCCTGGCACTAGTGGCAGCTGCATTGGTTCATGGCTTGGCCTCTCCTGGACACCTCCAAGCCCAGCACAAGTAGCAGCCGACTACAGTTTGCTGTGTAGCTCATGCTGGGTGGCCCTGGGCAAGACACTGGCAGAGGCTGACTTTGCACCTCCCGGGAGGCCCCAGAGACTGTGCACCTGGTGGTCAGACTCAACCACGCTGGATTGCCAACCCTACCACATCCACAAGTGACACACTCAAGGGGTGCTCTGGGTGAACACCAAAGCTCCATCCACTGAAGTAAACCCCGCTCCGTAGGGGTGCCTCAATCACAGCAGCTCTTTGGCTGTAGTTGCAGCTGGTCCTCACACCCAGTTGGCCTGGGGGTCAGTTCCTCCCAGTGACGTCAATGGCAACCAAGGCTCAACTGCAACAGGACAGTACACATAGCCCACACAGGGGAGCACCTAGAAGACCCAGCTCAGGTGACTGGGGAGACTGAGCCACCGGACCCTCCAGGACACCTACTACACAAAGCCACTCCACAAACTCCTGGAGACATAGCAGCTCTACCTAATGCATAGAAACAGACACCTGGAAGTAGCCAAAATGTGGGGGCAAAGAAACATGTCACAAAGGAAAGAACAGAAGAAATCTCCAGAAAAGGAATTAAATGAAATAGAACCAAGCAAGCTACTAGATACAGAGTTCAGAATTATGGTTATAAGGATGCTCAAGGATAGTAGTAAGACTATTAAGAAAACAAATGAGACCATCGATGACATAATAAAGTACCAATCAGAGATGAAGGCTACATGAACTGAAATGAAGACTAATTTACAAGGAATCAACAGTACAGTAGAGGACACTGAGAATCAAATCAGCAATTTGGAATATGAAGAAACAAAAAACACCCAACCAGAAGAGCAAAAAGAAAAAAGCATCCAGAAATAGAAAGATAATGTAGGAAGATAGTGAAGCTGTTCCAGATAAGGAGTCTCTGGAACAATTTCAAGTGGGGCAACATTCATATTATGGGAGTGCCAGAAGGAGAAGAAAGAGAGCAAGAAATTGAAAACCTATTTGAAAAAATAATGACAGGAAAATTCCCCTACCTGGGGAAACAAATAGGCTTACCAGTCCAGGGAGCACAGAGTGTCCCAAACAAGAGGAACCCAAAGAGGCCCAGAGCAAGACACATCATAATTAAAATGCCAAAGGTGAAAGACAAAGAGAGAACCTTAAAAGCAGCAAGAGAAAAGCAGTTAGTTACAAGGGAGCATCCATACGACCATCAACTGATTTCTCAACAGCAACCTTCCAGGCCAGAAGGGAGTGGCAAGAAATACTCAAAGTGATGAGAAACAAGAATCTACAACCAAGATTACTCTACCCGGCAAAGCTATCACTTAGAATTGAAGGTCAGATAAAGAGCTTCTCAGACAAGGAAAAGCTAAAGGAGTGCATCACCACCAGACCAGTACTACATGAAATGTTGAGGAGTCTTCTTTAAGAAGAAGCTAATGAACAAAGGAATCTGACAAACTAAATAGATCCAGAGACACTGACGCATGTGACAGATGATCGCACTTCAGAGGGAAGAGGGAAGGGGGGTGGAGGGTGGGAAGCGGTTAACCAAAAAGTTACATGCATATATGCATGACCCATGGACACAGACAAGAACGGGGTGAAGGCCTGGGGAAGGGGTGGGCGCGAGGTGGAGGGGGTCAACTGGGGGGAGAAAATGGGACACCTGTAATACTTTCAACAATAAAGATGAAAAAATAACACACACACACACACACACACACACACACACAAACATCTTTCTCAAGAGACAATTGAGAATATTAGGCTTAACCTCCCCAAATTTCCAGCAATCAACACATAGTCATATTTGAGTTTATTCTCTCCCCAAATTTCCTAGTATTTAAAAATAATTGTGGTAGAGAAATCAACAGTATAAGCTTTATCATCCAAACTATTTAAAAGTGTGTGGTTCGGTAGTATTAAGTATATTCACAATGATGTGCAACCAATCTGCAGAACTTTTTTAATCTTGCAAAACTGAAATTCTATACCCACTCAATAACTGCTTCCCATTTCCCCCATCCCCAGTTCCTGGCCACCAGCATTCCATGCCATGTTTCTATGAGTTTGACCACTTTAGACCTACCTCATATGATTGTGATCATCTGGTGTTTGTCTTGGTGTAACTGCCCTTTTCACAAACCATAATATCCTAAAGTTTACCTGTGTTTTGCATGTGACAGTACTTTCTTCCTTTTTTAAAGGTGAATAATATTCCATTGAATATTTTGTTTATTCATTCACCTGTGGATGGACATGTGGGTTGTTTTCATCTCTTGGCTACTATGAAAAGTACTGCAATGAACATGGATGTGGAAAGACTTATTGGAGATCTTTAAGTTCTTTTGGCAATATACAGAAGTAGAATTGCTGGATTATACATGGTAATTCTCTTTAAATCCTTTTTCCATTCAAAAACAGTAAATGCTGGTTCCTTTACTGGGAATAGTGCGGTGTCATTCTGTAAAGTGAACTATGTATGGAATATATTTATTCTGTCTACATAAATATCCATGCACACAAGTGTGACAGTGCCCACTCTGTGATTACATTCCTCACATCTGGCTGCCACAAAGCTCTGCCCTCCCCACAATGCCCAGCTATTTGTCCCCCATAAGCACTTCCTGCAGAAGCAGCCGCAGCTTCCTCCGCTCACCTGCCACTTTAATTTTTTGTGCAATCACCATACGGTTTTTCATAGCAGCTGCACCATTTTCCATTCCCACCAACAGTATATAAAAGTTCCAATTTCTCTACATCCTCACCAGTATTTGTTATTTTCTGGTGTGGATCCCCCCCACCACCACCCCCCAACCCCAATAGCCACCATAATGGATATGAAGTGTTATCTCATTGTAGCTTTGATTTCCATTTCTCTTAGGATTAGTGATGTTTATCATCTTTATTTATGTTTGCTTTCTGGCCATTTTATGCCTTCTTTGGATCAATGTCCTTTCCCCCATTTTTATAAATCATGTTATAATAAATAATAATTCATTATTTTTAGTGTTCTTGAGATGCAGAAGTTCCATATGTATTCTGACTGTTAACTTCTTATCTGACGTATGATTTGCAAATAATCTCTCCGATTCCATAGGCTGCCTTCCTACTGCTGATTATTTCCTTTGATGGGCAGAAGTTTTAAAGTACAGTGGAACCTCAAACTTAATTAAATTTGAGGCTGTTTGAGAAGAGATTTGTTCAGAAACGGAATCATTATTTTTCCCATTAGACATAGTGTAAATTGAAATAATTTGTTTCAGGCCCCCAAATGACTCCCTGTTTTAACCTCTCTTATGTACTGTTTAATCTATAAATAAACACTTTAAAGACAAAAAGGACATGAAATGTAAAAGAAATTTTCACAAAAATGAAATTACCATAGAAAATGAAATGTACCATAGAAAATGAAAATTTATGTAAACACTAGAACTCACCCCTATTGTTGAGAGCTCTTGATGCCTGAATATGGAGAGGAGGGAAGGAGGGATATTGTTTGGAAGGGGAGTCGCCTTCCATAAAAAATGTCAGGTAGCTGTTCTTCTGGGGTTCTTTCTCTCTTTTGTGTCTTTGCTCCACTGGAACTTGTTTCAGGCTCACTGGGCCTCTGTCTCACTGAAAACCTATCCAGTGACGTACATTTTAACACTTTCCTGAAGTGAAACAGTGCATTGTCATTGAACAAGTTCGTCACATGGTTTGCTACTTCTTTGTCAGGGTAATATTTCCCAATAAAACTTTGCATTTCTCCCCAGCATTCCCTTGATGTGAAGTAGGAATACCCTCCCTGCCCGCCTCCTCCTCTGAAGAGAGCTCCCCAGCTGCCATCTGCTACTGCCCCCTCTGAAGGTCTTGGAGTTCCTTGGTGGTCAGCTCAGTGCTGTGGTCCCCCACCAACTCTTCCACCTCATCATCACCCGCCTCCAAGGCCGCGGACTTGCTCAGAGACACCATATCCTCCACAACAGACACAGGCTCATCCTCAAAGCCCTCAAAGTCTCACTCAGTAGCAGGCTCAGGCTACAATTTCTTCCAGGCTGATTGCATGATGCTGAAAGACACTCTCCCCCCCCCCCCCATGCTTTGTCATGAGCACCAAGGAAATGAGGATATTAAAATGTTCTTCCCAGAACCCCCTGAGGGTTAAATTAGTTTCAGCGGTCACCTCAAAACACCTCTGAAACTGTGCCTTTCTGCAGAGTTTCTTTAAGTTAGAAACCACGTGCCGGTCCATGGTCTGGGTGAGCGGAGTTGTGCTAGGTGGCAAGAACCTAGCAGTGATGAAGCTATATTCCTACGCCATCTCAGCCTCCAAGCCTGGAAGGTGGAACAGGAGCACTGGCCATTACAAGGAGTGCCCCGAGTGGCAGTTACTTTTCCGGGAGGTATTCCTTCACACTCAGGGCAAACACTTTATGAATCCACTCAGTGAAAACCTGCCTGGTTACCCAAGCTTTGCAATTAGCCCTCCACATCGCATTCAACTTGTTTTTCATGACATTAATTTTCTTGAAAACTCTTGGGTTTTCAGAATGGTAGATGAGTAGAGACTTTGATTTAAAGTCCGCACTCATGCCCTACCCTTTGGCTCAGTTTGACTCAGTGATTAGAGCGTCGGCCCGTGGACTGAAGGGTGCTGTGTTTGATTCCAGCCAAGGGCATATACCTTGGTTGCAGGCTCAATCCCCAGCCTCAGTGGTCAGGGTGCGTGCAGGAGGCAACCAACTGATGTTTCTCTCTCTCTGTCTCTCCCTTACCACTCTCTCTGAAAACCAATGGAAAAAATGTCCTTCGGTGAGGATTGAAAAATAAATAAGTAACTGTGTAAATAAATAAATAAATAAAAGTCCCCACTCGCATTCCCACTCAGCCATAACATCAGCCCATCCTTCACTGGCTTCTGTCCTGGCAGTCACTTCTTCTCCTGTGTGATGTAGGTCCTCTTTGGCATTTTCCTCCAGAAGAGGCCTGTCTCATCACAGTTGACCACATGTTGGGGAATGACTCCCTCAGCCTCTATACAGTGTATTCTTGAAATTTTGTCGTGAAATTATCAGTAGCTACTTTGATAGAACTGGCAGCCTCCCCGTGCCTCCCTGCATTATGAGTGCCTCTTCTTTTCTTCAATTCATTGAACCACCCTCTACTAGACTTACACGAATCACCTTCAGCACTCTTTCAGGTGGTCAGCATGTAGCCTCCAAAATGCTGTCACCTGGCTAACTGCTTTTCATTTGGTCAAAACAACAGCAATGCTTCTACCTCTTCAGTCACCTGTGATTGTTATTTTGTGAGCACTTTCTCACCCTTAGTAACATCAGCACTCTTCTGTATGGACACTCACGTGACTCTCTGGTGACAAACAAAGGAGAGAATGCTCGAGTGTGAGTCAGCTCACCACTAAACCTCCCGTTGTTAACATCTCAGGAAATTGTACTGTGAATATCTCTGTGTGTATTTTGCCTTTGTTGCTGCTTATTATTAGTAAATACGTACAGTAAGTCACCACGAATTTTATGCTCAAGAAATCATAGCCAAATAAAATTTCTGGAAGCTTTCCCTTCTGCTTTCTTCTAGGAGTCTTATAGTTTTAAGGGATGGGACGGGGTGGAGTGGGTCATTGGGGAGAAAAAGGGACATCTGTAATATTTCAAACAAAAATAAAATTAAAAAAAAAAGTTCTCTGTAACAAATAAATAAATCCATTTTAAATCCATTTTGACATAATTTTTGTTTATGGTGTAAGGTAAGGGTCCAACTTCATTTGTTTGCATGTGGATATCCAGTTCTTACAACACCACTTTTTGTGGGAGACCGTTCCTTTCCCATTTAGTAGTCTTTGCACTCTTTCTGGGCTCTCTCTTCTATTCCATTGGTGTATGTGTGTGCCTCCATTGCCAGAACCACACTGTTTCATTGTTGTAGCTATTTCATATATTTTGAAATCAGGAAATGTGAAACCTCCAATTTTGTTTTGCTTTCAGAATCCCTTCAGAGTCCGTATAAACTTTTGGGTGGGTTCTTCTCTTTCTGGAAAAGATGCCATCAAGGTTTTGATAGGGACAACGTTGAATTTATGGATTGTTTGGGGTAGTATGAACATTTAAAAACTATTAAGTTTTCCAACAATGTGCACAGGATGTATCTCCATTTATTTGTGTCTTCTTTAATTTCTCTCAGTGGTGATGTTTTGTAGTTTTCAGTATACAAGTCTTTTACCTCCCTGGCTAAGTTTATTCTACCAGTATTTTATCCTTTTTGGTGCTATTGTAAATGGAATTATTTACTTTATTTCTTTTCTGGATTGTTCTTTGTTTGTTCGTGTGTAGATTTTTGTGTTTTGATTTGGTATGCTGCACTTTGTTGAATTCCTTTCTTAGTTCTAACAGATTTGTGTGTGTAATCTTTTATGTTTTCTATCAAAAAAATCATCTGCAGCTCTGGCCAGTGTGGCTCACTGGTTAGACCACTGGCCCATATGCCAAAGGGCCGCAGGCTTGATTCCCAGTCAAGGGCATGTACCTGGGTTGCAGGTTGGATTCCTGCCTCCTATTGGAGGACGTGTAGGAGGCAGCAAATCAATGTGTCTCTCTCACATCAATATTTCTCTCTCCCCACCCCACCTCCTCCCTCCCTCCCTCCCTCCCTCCCTCCCTCCCTCCCTCCCTCCCTCCCTCCCTCCCTCCCTTCCTCTCTCTCTAACAAATCAATGGAAAAAATATCCTCCAGTGAGGATTAACAACAACAACAAAATCATCTGCAAAAAGAGATGATGATTTTACTCTCTTTCTTTCCAATTTGCATGACTTTAATTCATTCATTGTCTAATTGCTCTGTCTAGGATCTCTAATATTATGTTGAATAGAGGTAGTGACAGCAGGCATTCTAGACAAAGCTTTCACCATTGCGTATAGTATGAACTGTGGTTTTTTAATCCACGACCTTTAAAATGTTGAAGAATTTTCCTTCCATTTCTAATTTGTTCAGTTTTGGGTTTTTGGTTTTTTATCATGAGAGGGTGTTGAATTTTGCCAAATGCCTTTCCTGCATCAATTTAGATGATCATGTGGGTTTTTTTGTCCTTCCTTCTATTAATGTGATGTATCACAATTTTTTTTTTATAGTTTGGCCAATCATTGGAATAAATCCCACTTGACTGTGGTTTATAATTCTTTAATGTGCAGTTGAGTTCAGTCTGCTAGTATTTTGCCAAAAATTTTTGCATCTCTACTCCTCAGGAATATTGGTCTGTAGTTCTCTTGCAGTCTCTGTTGCCAGGGTTATGCTAGTTTTATAGAATAAGTTTGAAAATTTCTTCCTCCGAATTTTTGGAAGATTTTGAGGGCAATTGACATTAATTTTCTTACATGTTTGGTATAATTCTCCAGTGAAGCCATATAGACTTGGACTTTTTTTGTTAGGAGATTTTAAATTACTGAGTCAATCTCCTTACTGGCTATAGGTCTGTTCATAATTTTAAATTTTTCATGATTCAGTTTTGATACATTGTATGTTTATAGGAACTTACCCACTTCTAGGTTACCTAATTTTTGGTATATATGTATTCTTAGTAGTCTCTTATAATCCTGTTTTATTTCTGTGGCATTATCTGTCTCCTTTTCACTTTGAATTTAGTGATTTGAGCGAATGAGTAATTTCTTCTCTCTCTCTTCTTAATCTAGCTGAGTTTGTCACGTGTGTTGATCTTTTCCAAAAAGTAAGTCTTACATTTGTTGATCTTTTCCACTGATTTTTTCTCTGTTTTTGCTCTAATCTTTACTTTCTTAAATCTGATAACTTGAGTGTAAGTTATCTTTTTCTAGTTCCTTGATAACTAATTTCTGTGTCTAGCTGAATAATATTCCATTGTCTGGATATACCACAGCTTATTTACCCATTCGCCTGCTAAGGGACATCTTGGTTACTTCCCAGTTTGGCCAATTTTGAATATAGTTCCCATAAACATTTGTGTGCAGGTATTTGTGTGGACATGTTCTCAACTCAATTAGGTAAATACTAAGAAGTGCTATTATTTCTGGACTGTATTGTAAGAGTGTGTGTAATTTTGTTAGAAACTGCCAGTCTTTTTTATTTCTTCATATATATATATATGTGTGTGTATATATATATGTAATATATATGTGTATATATATATGTATGTATGTACACACACACACACATGTAATTTTTTTAACCATTTTTAAATTTTCAATTATAGTTGATATGCATTATTATATTAGTTTCAGGTGTATATGCCAGTGATTAGACATTACATAGCGCACTAAGTGATCATCCCAATAACTCTCGCATCCATCTGACCCCATACATAGTTATTAGAATGTTATTGACTATATTCCCTATGCTATACTTTACATCCCTGTGAGTATTCTGAAACAAACAATTTGTACCTCTTAATTCCTTCCCCTCTTCACCCATCCCCCCTAAGCCCCCTCCCAGCTGGCAACCATTGAAAGAGTCTCTGAATCTATGAGTCTGTTTCTGTTCTGCTTGTTCATTTATTTTGTTTTATACTTTCAATTGTGGATAGATATGTATTTATTCACATTTTACTGTTCCTATTTTTATCTTTTATTCTTCTTAAAGAATATTGTTTGGGTGATGATGAAACTCCTTTATTGTTTTCTTCTCTGGGGAGCTCTTTATCTGACCTTCAATTCTAAATGATAGCCTTGCTGGGTAAAGCAATCTTGGCTGTATGTCCTTGCGTCCTTGCTTTTTCATCACTTTGAGACTATTTTATGCCATTCTCTTCTGGCCAGAAACTTGTTTCTGTTGATGAATCAACTAACAGTCTTATAGGAGCTCCCCTGTGGGTAACTTAACTGCTTTCCTCTTGCCACTTTTTTTTTTTTTTTTTAATCCTCACCCAAGGACATTTTTCCCATTGCTTTCCAGAGAGAGTGGAAGGGAGGGAGGGAGGGAGGGAGGGAGGGAGGGAGGGAGGGAGGGAGGGAGGGAGGGAGGGAGGGGGGGAGGGGGGGAGGGAGGGAGGAAGGAAGGAAGGAGAACATAGTTACAAAGAAGTACAAAGGGGTGACCTAGCCTGTATGTGTGTGGCTCAGTTGGTTAGAGTATCATACCATGCATTGAAGGGTGGTGGGTTCGATTCCTGGTCAGGGAACATACCTAGGTTTTGGCTCCCCAATCGGGGTGTGTATGGGAGGCAACCAATAAATGCTTCTCTGTCACATCAATATCTCTGTCTCGTCTCTTCTCTCTCTCTCTCTCTCTCTCTCTCTCTCTCTCTCCCCCTCCTTCCCTCCCTCTCTCTCCCTCCCTCCCTCTCTCTTTCTCTCTCTCTCCCCCTCTCTCACTCTGTCTCTCTCTCTCTTTCTCAGCCCTTCCTCTCTCTTTAGAGTCAATGAAAACATATCTTTGAGTAAGGTTTAAAATGAAAGAACAAAGAGGTTCACAATAAATACGTACCTATCAGTAATCACTTTAAATATAAATGGCATAAATGCTCCAACCAAAAGACAGAGGGTAGCTGAATGAATAAGAAAATAAGACCCATATATCTGCTGTCTACAAGAGACCCACCTCAGAACAAAAGACACACAGAGACTAGAAGTAAAGGGATGGAAAAAGATGTTTCACGCAAATGGAAACAAGCAAACAAACAAAAAGCTGGGATAGTGATACTTAGACAAAATAGGTGATAAAACAAGGGAAAAACAAGACAATACAATAAGAGAAAAAGACAGACATTACATATGATAAAGGAATCAGTCGAACAAGATTATACAACCCTTGTAAATATTTGTGCACACAACGGAGGACTACCGAAGTATATAAAGCAACTATTGATTGGCATAACCGGAGAAATGAGCAATAATACAGTCATAGTAGGGGATTTTAACACCCCACAGACATCACTGGATAGATCTTCCAGACAGAAAATCAACAAGGAAATAGCAACCTTAAATGCCACACTAGACCAGATGAATTTAATTGATATTTTCAGAGCATTTCACTCCAAAGCTGCACAATATACATTCTTCTCATAGGACATATGAAATATTAAAGACAACAACAACAAACAAACAAACAAAAAACAGACCACATGTTAGGACACAAAACAACTATCAATAAATTTTATTTTAGTTATTTATTTTTTAAAGAAAAATATCTTTATTGATTTCAGAGAGAGGAAAGGAGAGGGAGAGAGAGAGATAGAAACATCAATGATGAGACAGTCAGCGATCGAGCCCACAACCCGGGCATGTGCCTTGACCGGGAATCGAACCCCGATCACCTGGATCCTAGGTCGACGCTCAACCGCAGAGCCACACCCAGCCGGGCTATCAATAAATTTTAAAAGAGTGAAATCATATATTCTTCGACCATAATGGTATGAACTGAGAAATCAATTACAAAAAAAGAAGTAAACCTGAAAACACACAAACACATGGAGGCCAAGTAACGTGTTACTGAACAATGAATGGGTTAACAATGCGATGGGGAGGACATGAAGAGATGCTTTCGGACAACCAAAAATAGAAACAGAACCACCCCAAAACTATGAGACACAGTGAAAGCAGTCCTAAAGGAAATTTATTGCAATATACCGGGCCTAAACAAGAAACAAGAGAAATCTCAAATAAACGCTCTAACCTGATACCTAAAGAACAACAAACAAAGCCCAAAGTGAGTAGAAGGAAGGACATTATACAGATAAGAAATTATAAAGATAAGACTCCAAATAGATTGGAGTCTAAAAAGAAATAATAATGAAAAAAGATCACTAAAACCAAGAGCTGGTTTTACTGCAAACATAAACAAGAATGCTAAACCTTTAACCAGACTCATTACAATAAAAAGAGAGAGGGTTCCAAATAAATAAAATCAGAAGTGAAAGACAGAAGTGACAACTGACACCAAAGAAACACAGAGGATTAAAGACAATATTACAAACAACTATGTGCTGAATTGGGCAATCTGGAAGAAATGGATACATTTCTAGAAACATGCAATCTTCCAAAACTGAATAAAAAATCAGAACAGACCAATGACCACCAACTAAATCAAAGCAGTAATCAAAAACTCCCAAGGAACAAAAGCTGTTCACCAGACTTTACCAAACATTCAAAGAAGAACTAACAGCTACCCTCTTCAAACTATCTCAAAAACCCCAAGCTCATTTTACAAGGCTGGCATTATCTTAATTCCAAAACCAGATGTACACATTACAAAGAAAAAGAAAATTATGAGCAAATATCCCAGATGGACATAGATGGAAATATCCTCAACAAAATATTAGCAAACCAAATTCAGCAATATGGTCAACTGGGATGTATTCCAGGGATGCAAGCCTGGCACAGCACTTGAAAATAAATTAATACAATATATCACATAAACAAAATGAAGGACAAAAGTAACATGGTCATACCAATAGACACAGAAAAAGCATTCAATAAAATCCAGTACCCATTTATGATATAAACTCTCAGTAAATTGGAGCTAGAGAGAACATACCTAACATTATGTAGGTAATAGACCTATATTCGGAAAATTATGAGACACTGAAGAATTTGAAGAGGATACAAATAAATGGAGGCATAGAGCATGTTCATGGCTAGGAAGAATTACAATGGGGTAAAGACCGTCTATTCAATAAGTGACGTGAGAAAATTAGAGACCCGGCGGGGGGGGGGGGGGGGGAGGGCAAGGAAAGGAGAGAGAGAGGGAGAGAGAGAGAAATAAGATCACCTTTTTTCCTAATCTTTACTGTTGAGAGTATTACAGATGTCCTCCACTTTTTCCCCATTGCCCCCTCCACCGTTTCCCGCCCCAGTTCAGGCCTTCACCTCACAATTGTCTGTGTCTATGACTTATGCACATATGCATATAAGTTCTTTGGTTAATCTCCTCCTGCCCCTCTCCCCCTTCTTACACCATATGCAAGAATAAGTCCAAAATGGATTAAAGGCTTACATGTAAGATTCAAAACCATAACTCCTAGAAGAAAACACAGGCAGTAAAATCACCAACATTTCTCTTAGCAATATTTTTTTCTGATACATCACCTCGGGCGAGAGGAAAGCAAACAAACAAAATAAACAAGTGGGAAACTAAAAAGCTCTTGCACAGCGGAGTAAATCATCAATGAAGCAAAAAGACAACTCACTGAATAGGAGAACTTATTTGCCAATGATACATCTGAAAGGGGGTTAATAGCCAAAACTTATCAAGAACCCAGACAACTCAACACCAAAAATTGAAACAATCCAATTAAAATATGGACAGAGGCCCTGAATAGGCACTTCTCCAAAGAGGACATACAGATGGCCAAGAGACATATGAAAAGATGCTCAACATCAGTCAGAGAGATGCAAATTAAAACCACAATGAGGTATTGCCTCACACCTGTCAGAATGGCTGTCACCAGTAAAATCAACAAACAACAAGTGCTGGTGAGTATGTGGAGAAAGGGGGACCCTGGTACATTACTGGTGGGAATGCAGACTGGTGCAGCCATGATGGGATACAGTATCGAGGTTCCTCAAAAAATTAAAAATGGAGCTGCCAAAACACCTATTTGATAAAATATATATGCCCCTATCCTATGTCCACTGAAGTGCTATTTACAATAGTCAAGATTCGGAGGCATCCCAAGTGTTCATCAGTAGATGAGTGGGTCAAAAAGTTGCGGGACACTTACACAATGGACTACTACTCAGCCATAAAAAAGAAGAACCTCTTACCTTTGAGGACTGCATGGATAGATCTACAGGGTATTATGCTAAGTGAAATAAGCCAGTCAGAGAAAGACAAATACCAAATGATTTCACTTATGTGTGGACTATAATGAAGAAAATAAACACTGAAAATAGGAGCAGATTTATAGATACAGAGAACAGAATGACAGCTGTCAGAGGGGAGGGATTTTGGGGCTAGATGAAAAAGGTGAAAAGGGGCTGAAACCTACCGACTTGTAGTTAAAAAATAGTCACTGGGATGTAAAGTACAGCATAGGAAATACATTGTGGCCCTGGTCGTTGTTGCTCAGTGGTTAGAGTGTCAGCAGAACACCAAAGGGTCCAGGGTTGGATTCCGTGCCAAGGGCACGTATCTAGGTTGCCGGGTCCATCCTCCGTCAGAGTGTGTTCCAGAGGTAACCAATTGATGTGTCTCTTTCACATCATGTTCCCCTCTCTCTCATTCTCCCATTCCTCCCTTCCACTCTCTCTAGAAAATCAATGGAAAATCAATCCTTGGCTGAGGATTAAGCAAAATAATAGTAATAATAATAATATTGTAATAACTATGTATGGGGCCAGGTAGGTACTGGAAATATCGGGGGAATCACTTTGGAAAGCATATGATTGCCTAACTGCTATGCTGTACACCTGAAAGTTACACAAAGTAATACTGAGTGTAACCTGTAATTGAAAAATAAAATTAAAGACATAATAAAAACATGTCAGATGTGACTGTCCCAGTTGTTCCCTGTAGTAGAACTCTCTGAGTGCTAATCCCACAGGGTGCTTTTCAACTCTTTCAAAGGTTTTGAGAGTTCTTTCTTGGGTAATCCTCCCACCAACAAGACTGTGTATATATTTCTTCATAGGAGCAGGTTTGTATCTGGTGAAGACAAGAGATTCAAGTACTTTTTGCAGATAGCGGTCATGCTGGTTAAGTGTTTCTCAGAGGCTAAGGAAGTGGAGGACTGAGAAATGACTACCATTTATGAAAACAAGTGTCTAGTGATCTTAGGCACTTTCTGCAGAATGGGAAGGGAAAGATGGAGGAGTGAATTGAAAATGATGTATCTGTATGTCCATGAAATTTTGTGAGCCTTGGCAAAGACATGCTGTAGCGTGTTCATATATTTCATAGAGGAGGTACAAAACAGCACTTGCAGTGGGTTATCATTTATGAAAACAGAGGGAGAAACATGAATTTATGCATGTATATACTCTGTTATTCAGGGAAGGGTACAGAGAAACAGATGAGAAAGGGAAACTACTACTCTTGCTGCAGGACCTCCTGGATTGTCTATCTTCCACATTCTAATGAGATATTTTAAACACTTTTTTTCTTAAATCATCACCCGAGTATATGTTCTTTGTTTTTATTTTTTGTTTGTTTGTTATTGAGAGAGGAGAGAGCAGAGAGGAGAGAGGAGAGAGGGGAGAGAGAGAGAAAGAGAGAAAGAGAGAGAGAGATGTGAGAGAGAAACATCCATCTGTTGCCTCCTGAATGCACCAGGAGTGGGTATGGAACCCCCAACCTTGGTATAAGCCTTGAGCCCTGAGCAGGGAATGGAACCTATCACGTTGCCCTGTTTGGGGACAGGTCGCAACACTCCAATCAACTGAGACACGGCTGCGGGGCCTAAACACTTGTTAAATACAAGTTGTCCTGGAGTCTTGTTTTTCCCCTCAGCAGTAGTCATTGGCATCATTTTAAGGATCCGTTTAAAGTGCAGATTATCTTTTAATTAAAAACTGGTAGAGAATATGCCATTGAAGTCATTCCTGCACATTTAGGTTGTTTGTAGTTATACTATAACAAAGCGGCACTGAACCACCATATGCTAGCATCTAAGAATAACTTTAAAGGTGTTTGAATCTTAGAAGTACAGCAGGTAAGAAAGTAGGTGTGCTGAGGAGAACAGACCACAAAGCCCCGGGCGGCTCGTTAATGTTCAAGCCTGCCATGGGGCACCTCAATAACCCGACTGGTCAAGCGATGCAAGGTGAGGACTTGAAAGGCCTATTTGTAGAGGAGGTTGCTGGGGAGAACCCGAATACTCCGGCTGGGCCGCGGTGTCTCTTTACGCTCACAGTTAGTTGACGCTTGGATGGCTCCCAACCCGAGGAGAAGGCCTGGAGCTCCCAGCGCGGAGGCGAGGCCGCTGTCGCCCCTGGCCCAGTCTCGCTGGGTAGTTAATGACTGATTTACTGGCTTCTCGCAACTGGAGCCCTCCCAATTATTTGCCCAAGCTGAGGAGTTATCGGCACGCTGCGCAACGGCCGGGAGACAGGGTCGCCCAGGAAGGGAAGTCGCGCTGCACAAGGGCAGAAGTGGATAGTTGACTTGTTCCCAACGGGAGGCTTTAGCTCTTCACCAAGCGAACCCGCGGGAGGCCTGAGCCCAGCGAAGGGCGCACTGGGACACGTCACAAGCTAAAGGGTTGGCCGCTCTGTTTTTGAGCTATGATGGGCCATCAGCCTGGCCTCGGATGTACTTGCCGCGGACTCTGCGCATGCCGGGGTCCAGGTGGCGGAGCGTTCCTCGCTAGGCAAAGAGGGAATGCTCTGCGCCGCCCCACCGCCAAAGGCGTTGCGCAATGTCTCGTCTCATTTCTCGCAGAAGGCAGCACAGAGACCCTGAAATGCTTCCAACAACGGACAGGTTCAAACAGTTGTATTATTAGGAGTTCACCACCACCGGAAGAGGCACTGAAACACTTGTTCAATTTTTATGCAGATGCCACCACCCCAAAGACTCAAAGGCGAGGAAAGAGGGGCAGGAGATGATGAATACCCAACACCCCAGCTTTGACGGTGTGAGGGTGTCACCAAACCCACGCTAAAGGATCCTGGAAATCAGTGGCGCTGACAGTGAGACTGCTGCAGAGGTGGATTAAAAGCAAACAGGCGAGTAATCTCGGGGGACCTCGTACTGGAACGCCAACACCAGGTGCCACTGCCAAGATCAACACCAGCAGACAAAACGGCACGCCTTTGTCAAGTACATGCTTAAAAAATTGCTGTGTTATCTGTTCTATTAATACAGAGACACCAGGTGAGCTCCACACTGGGCACCATGCCACAGGAGTGGTCCTACACCACTGGCTCTAGGCTAGGGTGTTTGGCCTCTCCTGGCTGGCCCTTGCTTCTCCCACTCTGGAGGGTCGTCCACCAACCTACTGGTTGTGGCTGACATAAGGCAGCCTCAAGACTCAGGTTTCTGCCATACTCAGGTAAGCCTATATTTTCTCCTCCTGGCACTGCAAAGGAGGAAAGTGCGGTAGGGTTGTGGATAAGGGATGCCAACAAACCCTTAAAGGCACACATGGAGAAGCCCTGGCCAGGTAGCTCAGTTGCTTGGAACATCCTCCTGATGCTCCAAGGTTGTGGGTTCCAGGTCAGCGCACAGAGTAGAGTCAAACAGCGAATGCACGGGTGGGAAGAGCAAATTGACATTTCTCTCTCTGTCTCCCCTCTCTCTCTAAAGGGAAAAAACAAAAACAAAACCTAACAAGAACAAACAAACAAAAACAATAACTTAAATCACATAGGGGGGTGGGCTGGATGTGGGGTGGAAGGGATCAATGGGGGGTAAAAAGGGGACGTCTGTAATATTTTCAACAATAAAGATAAAGAAACTTTAAAGAAAAAAAAAATCACATATGGGGAAACTCTTTCTTCTTCCAGACTGGTAAGACAGTAGGAATAGCCAAACTACCTCAGAAAATAACAGAGTTGAACGTCTCACACTTCCTGATTTCCAAATGCATTGCAAAGGTACAGTAACCAAATCAGTTTGATACTGGCATAAAGACAAACAGTGGGTCAAGAGAATAGACTAGAAAGTCCATGAATAAAACCTCACATATTCCGCCATGTTATCTTCCACAAGGGTAGTATTGAGGAAAAGACAGTCTGTTCAACACATGGTTTTGGTAAAACTGGATGTTTATGTCCAAACCTTACATGGACCCTAACCTTACATCACATGCAAAAGTTAACTCAAATTGAAGTCAAAGACCTAAACGCAAGAGCTCTGAAACTCTAAAACGCTTAGAAAATAAAGCATAAGGGAAACAGCTTCATGACATAGGATTTGGCAAGAATTTTCTACATATGACACATTGTGAACAAAAGCAAGGATAGATAATTGGTACTACATCACACTTAAAAACTTCTCTGCTTCCAGACCCACAATAAACACAGTAAAACAACAATCTACAGAATAGGAGAAAATATTCCCAAATCATATACCGGATAAGGGTTTAAAATCCAGAATGCATAAGGAACTACAACAGCTGAACAACAACAATGAAAAAAATAAGGCATGCCCTGAATAGACCTATCTCCAAAGATAATCTAAAAGAGTCAACATATGAAAAGATAGAACGACATGCCTAATTTATTGGGAACTACAAAGCAAAAGTACAGTGAAATGTCATCTTACATTAGGGTGGCCACTAGTAGAAGAAGAAAATAACACCAAGTGTTGGTGAGGATGTGGAAATGTTGCAACCCTTGTGTATTGTTGGTGGGAGTGTAAATTGGTGCTGCTGCCATGGAAGGCAGTACAGAGGTTCCTCAAAAAGCTAAAAACACAATTATATGCCACAGCAGTCCCACTTCTGGGTACATCTGCAAAAGAACTAAAAGCAGGCTTCAAGGAGATATTTGTACAGCCACAGTCACTGCAGCTTTATTAGCAGTACCCAAAATGTGGAAGCAACCCAAGTATTTGGTCATAGATGAATGGATAAAATGTGTTTTATTTATTTACAATGTAGCCTTGAAAAGGAACCAAGTCTGCCTTACAAAGGAAGAAAATTGTGCAATAAGCTACAACATGGATGAACCTTAGGACATTATGCTAGTGAAATAAGGTGTTGCAAAAAGAATGTTTGATTACTTTTTTATGGGATACTTAGACTGGTCAAAATCATAAAGGCAGAAAGTAGAATAGTTGTTATGGGTGGGAATGGGTGGGAAAGGGAGAACAGGTAGTTATTGGCAAATGGGCATAGAGTATTATTCTATGAGATGAAAATAGTTATGGAGAGGGATGGTGGTCATGGTAATATGTACAAATATAATATGTGTGAATTGCACATTTTAAAATTTTGAGTATAATTCCTCAAAATTTTCCAGTTTGCTTTGGTGTATAGAGGATATATTTTAAACAGTTCTGGAGAATGGTTGCACAACAATGTGAATACGGTTAAAACTGAAGAAGCACATACTTAGAAATGTTTTAAATGGTATATTTTATCATGCTTTAAAAAACACAACTAAAACAAAGAAAGAGGATTGGCCCAAAAGAGAAATAGGTAGGCAGTGGCTGTGAAAACTGCCGAACACTGGGTGCTGACTAAAACAAAACCATTTTTCCTGGTCACAGTTCCAAAGGCCCAGATTACTTTGCTGGGCTACTAGGACTTCTGGGGGTTGGAGGGAAGGAAGGGGAGGAAGGAAGGGCAGATCAGCTGGAAGGCCAATGTCTGTTTTTATCTGGAGCAGACAGAGGGGCAGTTTGTAGTTTCCACCAATTTCTGTTCCTGCTGCCTACTCTGCTTTTGGAGGAGGTTAGGAGAAATGCATACTTTTTCTTTTTCCTCCTCCTCCTCCTCTTCCTTCTCCTTTTTCTTTTCTGTTAATCCTTACTGGAGCATATTTTTCACATTAATTTTAGAGAGAGTGGGAGGGAGGGAAGGAGAGAGAAGGAGAGAGAGAAAGAGAGAAAGAGAACATACATACATGTAAGAGACACATGGATTGATTGCCCCAAGCATACACCCCTATGGGGAGGAAATCCAACCTGCAACCCAGCCACCTGCCCTTCACTGGGAGTGGAACCTGAGACCCTTCCATCTGCAGGACTACAGTCTAAACACTGACCAACACTGGTGAGGGACAAACATTTTCTATAGACCCAAAAACAATGGGGAAAGAGATGCACTGAATGCAGAAAATGGGCAATCACAGTGTTAACACTGGAAAGCCCAGCTGTGTGGAAGAAGTTGCTGCTGTTGTCCACGTCTCACCTGCCTAGGAATAATCCTCCACAGCGCCTTGTTCTGTGCACTAACATTAGTGCAAGGGTGACTTTCTCTGATGAGCACCAGTTCTTCCCACCAAGGAGAGCCACAGATGGGGTGGTTTGGGTGTGGCAAGTAGGGCAGGTGGGATGCACAGAGAATCAAGGGATAAGGGCAGGAAACCTGTCCAGTAACCCTTTTCATGTGTGGTCGATGTGATCCAGCCCCACAACTGAGGTTAATTTGAGAGCTGAGATGAGATGAACGCGCTGCTTTGTAAAAATACTTCTATTTTTACATACCAGATTTTTGCTCACTTTGTCTTGATGAATGCCTTCCTTTGTGATAGCCTGAACCCGAGGCACCATCTCTTCAAGCCTTGTAAGGAGACCTGGACGCCAAGCAGGCAAACTGGCTTCCAGCTGGGAGACCACCAGGAGGTCGGGGGGCTGACGTATGGCTGCGCTTTCTCTAGAAATGGTCATCTCTTGGATGACCATTTTCTCTTCCACAATCTGTGTACATAGGAGCGGTCGATTTCTCCTGGCTTCTCGACCTCAGCTGCAATGCTTGGGAGATCCTCTTCCGGTGAGCCAATGCGAACTGTGCCCCTTGGGTTCCAGCTGCAGTGTTTGAGTGTAGGACTAGCGGTAAGGTGGACAGGATGGCTATGCCTCTTGCACAGCGAAGTCTTCCAGGTCCTCCTGGAGGCTTTAATGTGAATAGGAATGTTGCCTTAGGCCAGATTTTGATGGGGCGACAGCTTAGGGTTCCCTGAAGCGGTGGCGAGGAGGCTCGAATTTCCCGGGGTTACAGCGGCGAGCACCCTCTCCTGACTGCAAATGCCGAGCAGCGGCTGAGAAGCAAAGCTCTCACTGACTGGCAGCACTGCACTTTCCTGGTTGGCAGGTGCAAGGAACAGCTGAGATGGAGGTGCTAGGGCTAAGTGCCACCCATGTCAGTAGCAGGGCGGGACAGCTGGGAGCAGGAACTCATGAGGGGCTGGTGCGCACCTCCTTGTTTTCTCTATTCACCACTGCTGCTGCTATCTTAAGGGTATCAGCTACAGGTACCCACACTGGCTTAACTCCTCACGCTCAACCCCGAGGCCTCTTGTGAGCCTGACCTGTGGCTAGGGTACCAGCCGCAGTGAACTCACTTGGCGCTTACCTTGACGCTAAAGGTTTCTGGGAGGGCCCAGAAGAAGGATTTCCTAGCTGAGAGGTTTGCGCTCCCAGGTGACAATACAGCCTGACTCACAGAGGGTTCCTTGTGCCCAGGGCACCAAGATGCAGAATTTGGGTTTGATGATGAAGCCCTAAGCACCTGAGTTCTGACCTGCAGGAAGACAGAAGCTCATCAGTTCCATCTGGGAAGCCCACCTTGATGTATTTGATCTTAGGCCAGCCTAAAATTCTGGACTGGGCAGAATTTTGAAGCCACCTGCAGACCTAGAATTCAATACCGAAATCTTCCTTAACAAATACAAACTCTTTGTGTTTGGGATACAAAATCCCTTCAGCACGTTCTTGTCTGTTAACACAGTCAATGTTATAAAACTTTGGAGACTGCAGTTTGCCTAGGCATTCCCCACTTCTAGGATGTGTGATGCCTCTTTCTATATTTATAGGAACCTGTAAAAGCCAGCAGTTTCTTATTATTTCCCATTATATAGCATCTCATGCTGACATCCCCCTCAGTTCCAACACACAAATCCATGGTGAAAGTCAAATCTGTAACAAAGAGCTTGGGATTGGATGGAGAACAAATCCCTGGACTCATTCTGCCTAAGTAAACAACAATATTATCCCCCAGATGAACTCCTAAAACCTTGTTATTAACTGCTGTGTGGATTTCCTTTTGACTTTTCTTTTTCTTTTTTTGCAAGGCTGGAAGGCCTGACCTGCTGTAAATCATGAAGATACACATAAGAATCTGTAAACACACTTAAATCAAGGTGTTTCCTCTCCACACTGGTACATTTAAACTCCAGAGAGAACTGGATCTCTTGCCACGCAGTCTTTTCTCTGTATCACCAACAGGCCACTAAAGGCCTGGCTTCCACCCAGGTGCTCTTCATTATACAATTAGGCCCCCTCCAACTCACACAGAAGGTGCTCTCAGGCCTCAATAAAAGCTACCCTGCCACCCACACCCCCACTACTGTGAGGGAGCCTCAAGCTTTGCTCCTGGCTTCAATCTTCCTGAACTAACCACCCTGCCACCACCTACCTCAACACTTATTCATGAGGGCTTCAGGGTTACTTAGAGACCTGTCACTTGTTCTACCTGCTGGTTCCTTCCTGCTTCCTGCCCCAGCAGAGGCCTAGGGCAAGGAAGGGCCTGGGGGAGTCCTCCAATCTCTGGTTGGCGCCAAGTAACGGTCTAGGTTCAGTGTGCCTCTGAAGGGACCCTGAGAGAGTAGAAGAGCAAAGACATATACTTGCGGTTAGCTGTCCTTTTTTCTGAGGTCCCTTACTCATTGCCCTCAGCCAGGTAAAGAAGTAATTTGAGCACAGTGAATTCCAGGACTTTTTAACCAGGGCTTAGCTGGATGCAAAACATAGCTTTCCTTGGAGCTGCTGTGCTCAGTAAATCCCTGTGCTGCCCATACCTATGGCCACTAGGTGGACACCCATATTAATAGCCAACCCTGCAGTGCACATACCAATTCACTCAGTGGTACCTCAGTTTGGGAGAAACAAAGGTTCAGCACTAAACCAAGCCCAGGCCAGAAATTCTGAAATAATATTGCTGATACCATGTCTGGACTGCCCCTTAGGCCCTCCTTCCTTAAATGCTCAATAACCCTCAGAAATGCTCAGAAAAGTCATACGGAAAGAACAGTCATCTTTCCCCCAGTGACCTCTGATTCCAAGAGTCTCCTTCTCTGGGTCCTAAATCCAAGCCCTAGATCAGGTAGGTTTCCCAAGAAGGCAGTGACTTAGATACTTTCTGATACAGAAATCACTGACAGAGAGATACATCTCCCAACATTACTTCACTTATTATGGAAAGGAGGGCAAACAAATACATGCTTTGTGCTAGACAGTGGCTGGCAAATGAAGAGAAAGACATTGGATCAGGGATTACTTTACAAAATGACTAAGACTTTCAGTGTGGGTGTTCGTGGTATTGTTTTGTATTACTACGTAAAGTAAAAACACAATGTCTGTAATCCCTCAAATCCTTGTGATGGAGTACTAGTGTCTTAGGGCTCAGGGCAAAGCTTCTGGGAAGGACCATTGGAGGCCTGAGAGCTCATCTATTACAAATCAACTCCCAGGAGAGTATTGGGAGCCCAGGGTTTCCCATTCAAACAGGTTAAGGGCCATGCCACAGGTGTAGGAGCCTGTCCCTTAGGCCCAAGAAGAACAAGAGGGCTCCTGCAGATCTGGCAATGTCAGCATGATCTGAAAGCAGAAACCAGGACACAGAGAGGCCTGCACACAGATGCATCAAGCAGACTATAAGAGAGAGGCTAAATAAGAATATGCAATAGTTTGGTGAAGGCCAGTGGGAAGGGGTGCAGGGTGGAGGGGATCAATGGGAGTGGGGGGGGTGGGGACATCTGTAATACTTTCAACAATAAAGATAAATTTTAAAAGAACCATTTTGAAATATTTCAAAAAAGAATAGGCAGCAGGAAAGGGCCTTAGATGGAGCCAAGCTTTACAATCACAGACCCTCTACCTGGGGTTCCTGTCATGTTTCTTTATCTACTGTCTGATGGCCTCTATGAAGTTCATTGAAATCTCCACCTTGCTGAGATATCCATCCTCTCAGCTTTTGAGAGCCTAGCAGGAGGATAAGGATGCTAAGGGATAAAAAGAGGGAAAAGGTCTGGACCCTGCTGCACAATCTGCAGGCTGTGAGGTCTTTAAGGAGAAGCTCAGCCTCCACCCCTTGATAGTAGCAGCAGTGACTGAGGATGGTGTATAATGTAGTAAAGTAGTATTGTTCTTCTCCAGCTTTGTGCCTTATTTGTCCCAAACAAGCTCATGTTGCCAGATTCAGGACTAATTTTTAAAAGTTTATTTATTTACTTATTTTTACTCCTCACCTGAGGATAGGCCTTTATTGACTTTTAGAGACAAGAAGATAGGAGAGAGGGAGACACACACATGAGGGGGATGGGGGTGCGGAGGGAGAGAGAGACAGAGGGGGAGAGGCAGAGAGAGACACAGACAGGGAGACACAGAGAGAGATGCGAAAGAGAAACATTGATCAGTTGCCTCCAGTGTGTGCCCTCACTGGGAATCAAACCCACAACCTTTTGGTGTATGGGACAATGCTTCAACCAACTGAGTCACCCAGACAGGGCTAGTTGAAAACCAAAACCCAAAATCTAAACATCGCCCAGCCGGCATGGCTCGGCGGTTGAGATCAACCTATGATCCAGGAGATCCAGGTTCGAGGCCTGGTCAGGGCACACACCTGGGTTGCAGGCTTGATCCTCAGCACAGTGCGTGCAGGAGGCAGCCAGTCAATGACTCTCTCTCAGCAGTGAAGCTTCTCTCTCTCTTTCTCCCTCTCCCTTCCTCTCTCTCTGAAATCAGTAAAAATACATTTTAAACCCCCCCCCCCCGCTCCCACCCCACCTCACCCCACAAAACTAAACATCTGAAGTGGATGAAGAAGGAGCTCAAATTTTAATTTCCATCAAATCTCTTTCAATCCTCTTTAGGGTGGGGTTTCCTTACAATATCATTTTTTACATTCCATGCAGTTAGAAAATATATCCCTCAGAGATGGAAGAGAAACCCTTTTAAATTCCACCAGCCTACACAGTGGGACCAGGCTCAGTTTTTAAAAGGAAAGATGGTGTAAAAAAGAGAATTACATCAAAGGGGGTTGACTGGCCTTCTTGTTTCTAGCAGCAAATCTCCCTCCCCCAGTTAGCAGCCTCTCCTCCCAGTCTTTTCCCCTTTATAACATCTGCCCATTCATTTTCACTCTAGGATTTTGAAAGTCAGACAAAGAGCCCCCTTTGTTAGGCTCCCAACCCCCACTCCAGACGCCCCAGGGTGCAGAGCAACAGCTGGCCCTAGGCCATTGCTCAGTTCCTGGATTTTCCTATGACTGGAAAGTGTGCAGAATGCCTGTGTCTGGAGGAGGAGTTGTGGAACCAAGGGATGGAGACAGAGGTTTCTGCACCTCCCTGGTGCAGCCTAATCCATTAGGAAGAGGCTGGCATGACCTGTGCTCACCTCACATCAGTGCTTCCCTGCAACTCCCAGGGGGACAGGGCCATCTTCCCTACAGCCACATTCAGAGAGTTTCCTCCCAAATGACCAACTCAGACATTGATTATTTTAGACTTGTCTTGAATTAAAGGGGATGCTTCAAAAAGAAATGTTGATAACAACCCCAGATAGCCACAGCAATCTTTAGAAAGAAGAACAAAGTTGGACGTATCTCACTACCACATATCAAAGTATACTACAAGGCCACAGTGATCAAAACAGCATGGTACTGGTACAAGAAAGAGCAGGCATACAGATCAATGGAACAGAAGAGAGAGCCGAGAAATAAACCCACGCCTATATGGTCAACTAATATTTGACAAAGGAGGCAAGGGCATACAACGAGCTAAAGAAGGTCTATTCAACAAATGGTGTTGGGAAAACTGGACAGATACATGCCAAAAAATGAAACTAGACCATCTTCTTACACCATACACAAGAGTAAACTCAAAATGGATTAAAGGCATAAATGTAAAACCTGAAACCATAAAACTCCTAGAATAAAACATAGACAGTAAATTCTCTGACAATGATACATCTGAAAAGGGGTTAATAGCCAAAATTTATCAAGAACTCAGACAACTCAACACCAAAAATCCAAACAATCCAATTAAAATATGGGCAGAGGCCCTGAATAGACACTTCTCCAAAGAGGACATACAGATGGCCAAGAGACATATGAAAAGATGCTCAACATCACTAATCATCAGAGAGATGCAAATTAGAACCACAATGAGATATCCCCTCATGCCTGTCAGAATGGCTACCATCCACAAATCCACAAAGAATAAGTGCTAGTGAGGATGTGGAGAAAAGGGAACCCCCCCCCCCCCCCCCCCCCCGTGCAGTGTTGGTGGGAGTGCAGACACTGTGAAAAATGTATGGCCGCTCCTCAAAAATTAAAAAATGGAACTGCCTCTTGACCCAGCAATTCCACTTTTGGATATCTGCCCAAAGACACCCAAAACACTAATTCAAGAGAATGTATGCACTCCTAATGTTCACTGCAGCATTATTTATAAAAGTCAAACTATGGAAGCCACCCAAGTGCCCATCAATAGATGACTGGGTAAAAAACCCAGTGGGGTGTGTGTGTGTGTGTGTGTGTGTGTGTGTGTATACACATACATATAATGGTTTATTACTCAGTTATAAAAAGAGAATGAAATCTTACCATTTGTGACAGCTTTGATGGATGTAGAGGGTATTATGTTCAGTGAAATGAGTCAGGTAAAGACAAGCAGCATACAGTTTCACTTATATGTAGAATCTAAAGAACAAAATGAACAAACAAACAAAATAGAAAGACATTTATAGATACAGAGAAGAGACTGATAGTTGCTAGAGAGGTGGGTGCTGAGGGGGATGGTTGAAAAAGGTGGAGGGGATTAAGAAGCACAAATTGGGGCCCTGGCTGGTGTGGCTCAGCTGGTTGACAGTCTTCTCATGCACCCAGAGGTCAGAGGTTTGATTCCAGGTCAGGTCACATGCCAGGGATTTACCCCTGGATACCAGTAGGGGGCTTGCAGGAGGAAGCCCATCCATGTTTGTCTCTCATGGATGTTTCTCCCTGTTTCTCGCACTCCTTCCCCACCCCTCTCTCTGTCTCTCTCCAGTCAATAAGAACATATTTAAAGAAAAACAAAAAAACATTTTTAAGAAAAAAATTACAGATATTAGCTCCAAAGTACTCATGAGAATGTAAAGTACAGCATAGGAAATACAGTCAATAATATTGTAACAACTATGGGGCCAGGTAGGTACTGGAAATATCAGGGGGAAAAACTATGTAAAGTGTGTGATTATCCAACCACTATGCTGTACACCCGAAGGTTATAGAAAGTAACATTGAATGTAAACTGTAATTAAAACAAAGTTTTAACCTAAAATGAAAAGGTTAAAAAAAAAAAAGTTAAAGAAATGTTGCTGTATCACACAACCAGAGGCCTTTTCTGTGTTTGTAACTAATGTGTGTTCAGTCTAACAACTTTTAATGTCCAGGCCCATATGTACTTATATGAAGTACCTGTACAGAATCATAATCTAGGTGTCTTCCTGCTTGATACCATAGATTTTGGAAAAATATGTGAGTTAACTTTCTGGTGCACTCACCCCCCTTTCAGAAAATGAAAGAAAAAGGTGTAAATTCTATTACCCTTTCCGCCTACTCCCACACACCACTACTATTCAGAGGTGCCTGCACTGGTTTGTGGCAGGCCGGTCCAGTTGGGTACAGCTCTGAAGGCACCTGCTTTATTGTCTTTAGCATCAGTTGCTAGAAGCAGATCTGGAGTACGAAAATTTAGTTGTACCTTAAGTTTAGGGTTTCAAAAAGGGTAGAGGCGTTTCACTTCTGCTCTGTAAAGAGTTGTTATAGCTCTGTGCTGAGAAGTAAACAGAACGAATGAATACTGTCTAATCTAATTCCTGCTGTCAGGAGTTTGTCTAATGTTCAAAGAGGTATCCGCTAACTAGGTCCGGTTGGGTCTCGCTCTTGTGTTAGTAATGAAAGGACACAGCAGAATATTTTCCAACTTTCTTTCGGTGTGGATTTACCTCCATTTTGAACTGAGGGTCTCATGGAACCTGCACGCACCGTCTTGTCCGTAGGCAGAAAGCGACTCCCCGACTACCGGCATGGAACGCTTTAATCAGGAGACTAGTAGGACGTTTCTGACAGCAATGTCGTAGTCTGCTCGCGTCTAAGGCGGAAAATCGTCCTCCAGTCATACTTTTCTCTCTACTTTCAGGAGCTCAGACTTCTTGGGTCAGTGCTTGGGTTCGGCGCTGGGAAGAGCTGGAAACCTTGCCTCTGGGCTGCGGGCTCCAGCCTGCTTGCCCTACCCCCAGTGAGCAAAGGACTTTCAATACCTGTCAATTGCACTGATCAGCTGGGCGCAGGCTCTTCGAAGTCTCCAGGAAAGGTTTGCAGGAACTTACAAGAGGAATGTTATGGGGAGAACGTTGTAAGCCAAAATTCGCAACCCGCTGAGAAAAATAAAACACGAAGAAAATCTCTTTTTTTAGGAGTCTGGGCAGATCCTCCAAACCTCTGTGGTGCACTTCGAGTAGTGCCTGTGAACTGTGAGAAATTAAGGCGGATCTCCTCCACCTTAGCATTCCCCGCAGCCCCGCTTGTGCCGCCGGCGCTATTATTCCTGCTTGCTCTCCCTTACTCTTCAAACTAATTCTCCTCTGATCTAAAGGTCCGAGGAATTCAGGAGTAGAGTTCCGGCAGACCGGCTGCTATTGGCCGCCCGGCATTTTCCTGCGCAGAGAAATGCAAGAGTTCCTCTGGGAGGAAGCGGTGAGTTGGCGGAGGGTGGGAGTGGGCGCACTCTGGCTAAAGCCCCAGAGGGACCTAAGAACCGGAGACGCAGCGCTGGCCACTAGAGGCGGCTGCCAATGGGATTGAGAGTTTTCATTGAATGGAGCGTGCGTTGTGATAATTGTGGTCCTCCACAGGCCTTCTCACTAGCTAGCGGAGTCTTGGCTCGCTGCTGAAGGAGCCGGCCAGTGGTGCCCCCATTTCTCCGACTCTGGCTCTGCAGGCAGCCCTCGTCGCCGCCGCGGCTAGAGACGGTCTCTAGCTAGCCTGACCCTGGCAATTCAGTCTGAGTGGGTACAGTAGTACAGGGAGTAATGGGAGGAACGCCTCCGAGTGGCTCCGCATTTGGATCCGAAGCAAAAAGGGTCCGACCTGGAATCCATGGCCCGCAAGGAAACTCAGGTAAACCTTCCCCGGGGAATCAACCCTTCCGAAACTCCACGGTAGAAGCGCCGGAGCTCGAGCGAATACTGGAGGACCTCAGCCCTGGAACTGACGGCTGGCTGGCGCGGAGAGCTGAACCAGAAGGGGGAGACAGAAGCTGCTGGAGAGTCAAGAGGAGGAGGTGCCAGAAACAAACTCTCGAGGAAGATGCATCGGGGTCGCGGCGTACAGCTGCTAAGTCACGGAATCTAGCTTCCTCTCAGCAAGGTAAGGCATAACTTGTTCTTTGTTGATCGCGGGTTGTGCTCCGCGGCTATGAAGAAGATGAGACAGGGCAGAGCCAGAGTAGGGTCCAGCAGGGCCACGGTCACTTGCCCGCCACTCCCCAACTCGCCCCGGAGCCCAACGCTCGAGAGGGACAACTCGGAAAGCACCTGGCTAGCAACAGATAGGCGAAACAGGCAAAAAAGGCGATGGGCAGCCAGAGACTGCGGACCTTGCAGCTCCCCAGGCTTCCTCAGCTGGGGTCCTCTGCTCCTTCTTGCCCTTTCCCTTCCCCAAACCTGTCCCCATTCATGCAATCGCCCCTTGTCCCCATTCTTCACCATATGTCAGTTCTCGGGAAGAATTAAAGCTGCTGAAAGTTAGGTTCTCTGCCTACTACGTGGCTCAGGATTTCTGGTGAGCGCCGAACACCTTTATCCTGCGAGGCATGTACTGTGCCCGCCAGCCACCGCCTTTAATTGGCCGCCCACCCCCTTCTCCCCACGCCGGCGGGACTCCCGCATAATTTGTCTTAGGCTCTCGTATCCATGGACGCTTTCGCCCTTCGTTTTGGCTGTATTGTTCGATTCCATATTCTATTTCGTAGCTATATGTAATTAAAAACACAGCTAACCTACGCAGCCAGGCGTTGACCACTAGGAGAGGAACGCTGTGAAAGGGGGCCTGCGTCTTTCCCTGGGACTGGGTCACGGGACAACTTAGCATGAGCAGAGAGTGGGCTGGAAACTGGGAAGGCAGGCTCAGTTTGCTCCTGAGCAGGAAAAGGAGTGAGACGGTTTCCGTCGCTTTCCTTTTGGATTGCGGCAGATCTGTAACAAGCTGCAGCCGCCATTTGGGGTCTTCACTGGCGGATAGTTCCTAATTGTAGTTACAGCGCATGCGCGGTAAAGCTGTGCGGCGACCTTTGCGAGCCTAGCGGAGCAATACCTGCAGACGCTCTCAGACTTAGAAAGGAACCGCGGAGGAAAGAGATCCCAGTGTTGGGAAGTGTGAATCTGGTGGACTGAAAAAACCGACTACCAGGAAACAAAACAGAGCAAGGGTTTCCGACTCGGTTGACGTGCCTTTGGGTTACAAGTCTGGAGAAGTAGGAGGTCTTTTATGATGCTTCTACCCTCTGGCGTTGTTGTTTGAGTTTTAAGTTATAGCCCCCACACGGCTGTTGATTTAATATGGGTGTGCTGGGCAGTAAGGGCGAGTACCTGCGCAGGTGGGAAGGACACTGGGCGCCTGCTGTGTACAGAGTAGGCGACTGGACGCAAGCGTTCAGGAGGCAGACGCTTCTGCTGCCTTGGAGGCCGGACTACAATAAAATGAGCATTTTCTAGAAAGTTCGTGATGTCCCGCTAGAGCGCCTTGTGCGCCTGGGCTCGCCGCCTTCGGCGTCTGACTGGTGACGTCTAGGGAGTAGACAAGAGTCAAGGAAAGAAAGACGCTTATCTGAAGGTGGTTGTATCTAAATATGAGGAATGTATTTTAAAACAAATCCTATAAAGAAACCAGCACTCTTCAAATAGATATTTGTTTAGAATAGTGGCATACCCTGGCTCTGCTTAAACTAGACAGCTCTGTTTTAGCTAATTTTTCTTCTCTTATTTGTAGAACATTAGGGAATGAATACTGGAATTTGATTCCCGGAGAAGTTTCTTGGCATAGGAGTAAAAATGAGGAGGAAATAGCACTATTCCAGAAGGTGTGAGTATGCAGCACAGACAGACTTGAGAAATTGAGTGTTCTGGTCATCTGACACTTCCTGTGGCTCTGAAAACTGACACTGCCGATGTTACATTAGTGTAGCTGACATAATTGTTTGTGGAGGGTATTTAAAAGGCTGGTCATTAAGTACAGACTTTCATATTTGCAGATTTAAACGGTGCCTCAGTTATTCATTCTTCTCACTTCACTCCGCACCATTATCTGGTCTGTACTTTGCAGGGTTCGTTTTATTTTGGAAAGTTATTTCACTCTGGATGGTGGGAGATGGCGATGATTACTACACGGTGCAAATTTATTATAAGGCTGGTCTACACTGTGCAGGTACAGGCCACCACACGCTGCATTACCTGGCATGGGAACGAGGTCGTTGTGAGCTTTTGGCACTCCCAGCTGAGGCTCCTCAAGTCCCTGTCAGCAGTAAGTGTCTGACAGTAAATTAGTTAAGTGTCGTCCTGATTAATGAGTTACACAACTCATTGGCAATTCTCTTTACTCTTTTGAAGGATGGGCCACTCCTCTCTGCCTTCTACAGGCACACCCAGGTCCGGCTGCAGGGAACCGCACCACCAAGAAGTGGAGAGGCTGTCGCTAGAGTAATTTCCTCTCTGGCGCCAAGAGTCCAGAACAGTCGAGTTTGTTTCTGCCCTGGGTCTCCTCAACTCACGTCTTTAAATTGCCCTGCTTTTCATCTCTGCCCCACTGCGCCTCCCACCTCTGTCCCTCCTCTCCCACTTGAGGATTAAACAAAGCATGTATACACACACACACACACACACACACACACACACACACACACATATACATGTATATATATACACACTCTCTATATATGCACAGATTCTTTGCCCAGAACACAGGGCTACAACTGTGGGCAGGCAGCCAGGCACCACTAATTCACTGATTCACTCCTGGCAGTCAGTGAATGTGTGTCCACCCCACCCCAAAACCATTCAGGCACCATCACACTCCCAGGTGCTGTTCTTGGTGAATGCTCCCAGCTGGAGGACCTAGGCAAGATCTGGCAGTCTTCCCCACGATATTGTTGGTGACTGTGATAGATCCCTCTAAGTAAAAATGGGCTGAAGAAGGTGTTAGAGGAAGAAGAAGAAATGGTGGTGTGGGGGGGAAATGGTGCACAGGTGGGGGCAGATCCCTACCAGCATGGGCTAAACAGCTAGCCTTGGAGGTTTCAGTGAGAAACGTAGAATGAAAGCTACTGGGGTGTCTTCTCTCTTAACCTTTTAGAGGTAATGGGAATGATATCAATGGATAAGGTGGGGAACAAAGAGTCTACAAAAAATTCCTGGAAGTGTAGTATTCCCAGTGAGGCACAGGAAAGGAATCTGGGCCTGCTATTTCCCTTTTCCTTTTCACATCCTTGTGAATCAGGTTTGATTCTTTGATGAACCAAGGCAGGTCCTAGAGGGTCTAGTTTGACTAGCTTGGTCTTAGTGGGGGAACGGTGAACATACACAGTAAGCATGCTCCCCTAAAGGTCTGAGTTTGGCAGAGGCATATATGTTAATGTCAGTATTCCAAGAGAGGGTTCATGCTGGTCTTTACGTATGGGCAAGCCTGCTTAGAGCTGTAGGTCACATGGAGTCCTTCACCAAGGTTGACAGAAAAAGGGGACCTAAACCTCAGATGCCAGGCCAGCTCTGTGCCAGTAAGCACTGGAGAGAGCAAAGGGATCCTTGAATTGTTGGTATAAACAAGCACACCTTTAACCATGGGCAGAGAGAATCAGAAATATTCCAGGAGACAGACGTTGGAAACTGATGTATGAATGCTTTGGAGCCAATATTGAATTGCTCCAAAAACGTGATATACTGGTGAAGATATTTCTCTAGTTCTTTACAAAGCTTGGCATTAGTGGGTGGATCACATATCAAACATTTTATACCCTAGAAATAAGTATTACCAACTCTCACATTTACTCTTCTCCCCTCCTCCCTTGCAAACCCATGCTGCTCTGGCTTGGGAATGTCTCATAGGCAGTAGGCAGAGCAAACAGGAAGTCAGGACCCAGGGAGCTATATATGTGTTAGGAGTGTTCAGATTAAGAAGTGCACCTGATTAACACGTGGGGAAACAAATCAAAACACATGGACAACTCATGTCCATACAGAACTAGAAATCAACTGGCCAACTGAAATACAGATATGCAAATGCAGAAACATAAGTTATAGGTATATTATGAGAGAAAACACAGGATTTTGTTAAATAGGAAACAAATTCTCCAAATGCTCCAAAGCATCCACACATCGGTTTCCAGCATGTGTCTCCCAGTACGTTTCTGATTCTCTCTGCCCACAATTTCATGGTTAAAGGTGTGCCTGTTTATACCAACAATTCAAGGATCCCTTTGCTCTCTCCAGTACCTACCGGCACACAGCTGGCCTGGCATCTTAGACTTAGGTCCTGTTTTTCTGTCAACGTTGGTGAAGGACTCTATGTGCCCAACAGCTCTGAGCAGACTCAGAATTTTTGTAAGATGTTTCTGGATACAAAAGCTCATTAAAACATGTGAAGAGGGTCCCTTGGAACCACATACACACAAATTCATATACAGATATCCATGCTTAGACACACAGGCTGAATTACCAAAAACTCCTTAATGCTTGAGAAAGACTATATTGCTGAGTGAGACCAACACAGGCACAGGATAGCGTGGGCTGCACAGCCAACCACATTTACACACTCATTCACAGTGAAATACTACTATATTTTTAGCCAGATGGAAAAGGTGTGGATGCCTTCAATTGCTAAGATTACTTCTGATTATAATGGAGAAGAGTTCTAAGAGATTTTGACTTCTTGGACACTGGATGGATGATGGTGTGAAACAGAAAAATCTTTCCACTTTCCACTTTGAGATGGTACAGGGCCTAGAGGAAGAGGAAGGACACAACTGAGAGAAGTGCATCGTCTGGGAGGAACAAAGGGGAGTTACGCTTTCATTAGGGATGCATTAATTTGATTGCTGGAAGAAACCATGGAATCATACCTGCTAAGTGTGGATTAGAAGACACCTATACACACTGTTAGGTTCGGGCTCTGGTTTGGTTTGGCCACAGCACCTGTTGGTGGCTTTTTGAGCCCATCAGAGAACCCCAATTTTATTTTTTGTTTGTTTTCCTTTTTCAGTTGGGTTTATCGGGGTGACATTGGTTTGCAAACCAATCACATGCAGACTCATCACTCCAAGCAAAGTCTCCTTGCATCCCCATTTTCACCCTCTTTGTCCACTCCACCTACCCTTCACCCCCATTCTCTCTGGTTACCACCACACTGTTGTCTGTGTCTACGTGATACACATACACACACACACACACACATATACACACACACACACACAGGGTGTCCCCCCAAAATGTATATACACTTTAACAGCTGATGGCTGAATTTTGGAACTGAAATCCATTTTAATAAACATAAACACTGCCTTTAGAGTTATTCAAAGTGTCTGTATACATTTTTTGGGACACCATATATATGTTGTTGTGTTGTTGTTTTTTAATTTTTGCTTAATCCCTTCACCTTTTTTTATCCAGTTCCCCAACCCCTGTCCCTTCTGACAACTGTCCATGTGTCCATGCCTCTGTTTCTATTTTGTTCATCAGTTTATTTTGTTCGTTAGATTCCACATATAAGTGAGATCATATGGTATTTGTCTTTCTCTTACTGGCTTATTTCACTTAGTACAATAATCTCCAGGTCCATCCATGGTATTGCAAAATGTAAGATTTCCTTTTAGTTTTTTTCAGCCTAGTAAGTAGTCCATGGTGTGAATGTACTGCAACTGTTTTTTGTTTTTTTTTTTAACATGGTTTTACTGATTTCAGAGAGAGGAATGGAGAGGGGGAGAGAGATAGAAACATCAGTGATGAGAGAGTCTTTGATCAGCTGCCCCCTGCACGCCCCTTACCTGGGATCAAGCCTGCAACTCAGGCATTCGTCCTGACCACGCTTTGAACCGTGATCTCCTGGATCATGGGTTGACCCTTTTTTACCCACTCCTCTACTGATGGGCACTTGGGCTGTTTCCAGACACTGTCTATTGTAAATAATGCTGTCATAAACATAGGAATGCATATATTTTTTCTGATTGGTGTTTCTGGATTCTTAGGATATATTCCCAGAAGTAGGACCCCGGGATCAAACGGCAGTTCAATTTTTAATTTTCTGAGGTAACTCCATACTGTTGTCTACAGTGGCTGCACCAGTCTGCATTCCCACCAACACTGCATGGGGTTTCCCTTTTCTCCCCATCCTTTCCAATACTTGTTGTTTGTTGATATATTGATGATAGCCATTCTGACAGGCATGAGGTGATATCTCATTGTGGTTCTAATTTGCATTTAGTTTGATTAGTGACATTAAGCATCTTTTCATATGTCTCTTGGCCATCTGTATGTCCTCTTTGGAGAAGTGTCTATTCAGATCCTTTACCCATTTTTAAATTGGGTTGTCTTCTTGGTATTGAGTTGTGTAAGTTCTTTGCATATTTTGGAAATTAACCCCTATGTTCTGTCATTCAGTGGGTTTCCTTATAGTTTTTTTTCTTTCTTTTTTATGGTTTCCATTGCTGTGCAAAAGCCTTTTTTGGTTTGATGTAGTCCCATTTGTTTAGTTTTTTCCTTTGTTTCCCTTGCCCCAGGAGATATATCGGGCACAATATTACTATATGAGATGTCTGAGATATTACTGTCTATGTTTTTTCTTCTAGGATTTTTATGGTTTTGCGACTTACATTTAAGTCTCTTTTCCATTTTGAGTTTATTCTTATGCATGGTGTAAATTAGTGGTCTGGTTTCATTTTTTGGCGTGTACCTGTCCAGTTTTCTCAACACCATTTATTAAAGAGACTGTTTTTCCTCCATTGTATGTTCTTGCCTCCTTTGCCAAATATTAATTGACCCACGAAGGTGTGGGTTTATTTCTGGGAGCCTCTGTTCTGTTCCACTGATCTATATGCCTGTTCTTATGCCAGTACCAGGCAGTTTTGATTGCAGTGGCCTTAACTCCAACTTTAATTGGGAAGCTTGCACTCCTCTGGAGCTGGTGCCAGGTGGCATGGTTGAAGGGCTAGGTGGGAGGCTTGAAGGCCACAGTGTCCAACCATCACCCTCAACACCAGCATAGCCTGGAGGGTACACACAAGGGCCCACAACCCTCACATATATAGTTTGGCAGTTTCCTGGAGCCTGGCACACTGGGTTGAGAACTCTAGAGTCTGCAGGTGCTCAGGGGGCCCAACCCATTCCCCCTGCCAGCCCTGGGCCAAAGGGAGCTAAAAGGTGCCTTTGCTAGGCCTCAAAGTCATAACCCTGCTCTGGGGGTTCCCAAGGGGAAGGAGAGCAGTGCTCGTCCTTCCATCCAGCCCCAGATGTTCCGTCACACAGTTTGCACCTGGTGGGGCCTGGTCCAGCTCGCGGAGGGGAGCCCCAGTCGGTCCAGGCCCTGCCCCATTTCCTTTGCAAATATGGTCTCTTCTATATGCAAAGCCGTCTACCTTGCTGAGGCTGGGTGGTGACTTTGGGAATGAGAACGAGCGGGGGCCAAAGTGAATGATGGCCTCTTCAGGCTGTCTTTTGGGGGGGCCGAATAGTGCATTGACCTCAAGTCAGGGCAGGTTGCTCCCACCTTCCCCTCCCCCCCTACCTTGTGTATCTGGGGAAAGGACATTTGATTATTTTTGTTGAGAAAGAGTGTGTTGAGTGTATCAGAAAGGAGAGTGTTCTCACTATATTTTAGAGCCGTGTCAGCCTAGGCAACACCACCACTTGACACCTGTCTTTTTTTAGTGTTTGAGATGAGACTAGTGGGGAAGTCCCCTGGGAGAAGAAAGTGCTGCTAATGGAATATAATATAATTTGTGACCTTAGAGATTGAAGGAGGCCATTGATCAATTTACGTTGACCTGAGGCTATGAGGCCTGGTAAAATCAAAGACTGTGAAATAAATTAAATTTATTGTTTAGGTGCAAAGCAGAGGAACTGCTGGGGAAATGGTTAAGTCAGGTCATGGATGCCAGGGGTTGAGCAGGCAAGAGCTGGAAGAGTCCCTGGAGGTTACAGCTTTGAAATCCATCTTTGCCCTTGTGATATGATACTAACTGTGGGTATAGGGGGTGTTTATAGGGCACTAGGGATTCGTACAGCACCATTTCTGGCACTCTCCCAACCAGTCTAATTTCTTTTGCTTTGTGGAGAGCTCACATTTTGACACAGACACCAAAAACTTGGAGCTTAAGAGTTAAAGTTTTTAAAAGTAGCCCCCTTTCTCGTGCCCCTCCCATCTCCAGAAGCAAAGACCTTTGGAAGAGAAGGAGCTTCTGTGTAGAGAGCACTGCAGGGGAGATCCCAAGAGACCTCTACCATTTTTTTTTTTAAAGGAATTATTATTATTATTATTATTATTATTATTATTATTTTTATATATCTTTATTGATTTCAGAGAGAGGAAAGAAGAGGGAGAGAGAGAGACAGAAACATCAATGATGAGAGAGTCATTGATCGAGCCCGCAACCCGGGCATGTGCCCTGACTGGGAATCAAACCCTGATCGCCTGGATCCTAGGTCGATGCTCAACTGCTGAGCCATGCCTGGCCGGGCAAGACCTCTACCATTGAGGGCTGCCAAGGTTCCTCCCCAGATGCAGCAAACCCAGGTTCCACCTGACAAAGATCACTTTAGGAAACTGCCTGCTTTAGGTGGCACAAGTAGGTTCCCAGGGCGGCTCACTGTCTTGTGGTGCCCAGGCTTAGGGTGGGGGATCTCCTGCCCGAGTCTAGAACCCGTGGCAAGGAACCAGAGATGGCACTGCGCATGGATTGGCTAGGCAGGAGAGTTTAAAAAGAGATTGGTAGCCTGGGCCCACCTGGCTGTCTCTGCTTGGCTAAGGAGCTGAGATGAGGACCCGATGCTACCATCACTTCTGTGCCTCTGGCCACCGAGGCCCTTGCTGACTGGGTCACCCTGCAGAGCCATTTTTGCACCTCTGGAGATGTGGCTGAGTGTCCCTGCCTGTACTCACTGAACCATCCTGGGGATTGCCCTTGGCTGTGGAGTCTGTAGCGTTGCCTGTGATAATAGGTAGGAAAGTGAAGGGTCTGAGTGTCTAGGACATTTAGGAAGGAGTGAGGAGTGGATGTTGAGGGCCTAGATTTGCCACTCCTGGGATGCAAGATTGGGGAAAACAAAAGGATACTTACTCATTTTCCTGAACTGGCTTTTTGTTGGCACCTGCAGAGGTACAGTGGGACCCAGGATCTTGAAAGCTACTTCTTCCCAATCATCTCCCTCTCCCTCAGTTTTGTTTAAAACCTAGAAATGGTGCAAGAGTTCTGTTCAAAGGGCTTTGCTGTTTGTAGATAATTTAATCCTCTATGTGGCAAAACTAGGCTGGCAAAGGTAGGCTCCTAGAAAAAGGACATCTGAGAGTAGCTAACCCACCTACCCCTCCCTATTCTGGCTTACTAGAGGAAGAAAAAGTGTTGTCTCGTTGGAGGCATTACCCTCACCAGAGTAGGTTACACCAGGGACAATGCACGTCGTAGGGGGAGATTGTGAAAGACTCTTAAGTATACCAAAAGAAACCGCACTTAAGGCTTCTTGTGGCCAAGTTACCAATTAAATGATCGTGTGTGTGTGTGTGTGTGTGTGTGTGTGTGTGTGTGTGTATAATTTTATCCTATATTTAGGTAGGAGGACTAAAGAAATCTTCCAGGCTTGTTCAAGGAGATGCTATGTGAAAGCAGAAATTTGAAATGGAAAAATTAGATCAGCAGTTGACTCCTGTCTTCACCTCCAGATCTGACTCTGACCATGCCTTATTTTTATTAGCTCTGTAACATTTGGGACAGGTTATTTGTGGCCCTCAAGCTTCAGTAACTTTCGTAATTTATAAGAGAAATATAATCTAGACTGAGAAAAGAAGACTACGTTACATAGTTGGTCCTAAGGACAAAAAATGGCTTTCACTTACGGATCATAGTCCTGTAGATTGCTCCTTCATTCCTAATTCCCTCTAACATTGGCTAGGCCAGTGTCCTGTCACTGGTTAGTTTAAGCTGTCCTCTGAGTGTATTCCTCTGGGTTTGCTCTTTTCCTTTATTATAGTTCTTCACATTTTTATAAAAGGATTCCAGGGGAAAGGATTGACTCCCCCTCTGCCTAATGTAAGATCATTACTGTAGAGTTAGGAACTGATCCTAGAACTGGTATCAAGGTGTTCTTTGGCAAGTCTTCCTGTCATTATTTCCAGGGAAAGGATCAGCCGCAGGTGGAGGGGAGAGACCTGGTTGGAAGAGATGGCCTACTGCAAAAGCCATAAGTACCATGGTTGGTTTCATAAGGATTAAATTTCAATAGACTCTGCCAGGGACTCCTGTCTTACTGATTTGTATTGTTAAAAAGTTACTATTGTGAAAAGAAAATGGGACCAGTATTCTTGGAAAATTAACAATATTTGATGGGCACAGTATCATGAAGCATACTCTGTTTTACCTCCTGGAATGGAAGCTGAGACCTGCACATACTTTACATCTGCACAACTTTCTTCCTTATAACCACCAGAGAAGTTAAGAGGGATTTCTTCCTCCAAATAATTAATTTTGTCTAGTCTACCTTTGGCCAGTACAAATAATACCAAATGCTACTTACTCTTACCCATCCATAGAGATTTCTGTAGCAACAGGGCTCTTCCACAGATTCTACCCATATCTGTTTTCCTCCTCTCAATGGGCTGAGATTCTCGGTGCAAAGGAGGCGGACTGCTTCTCAAATGTACTATAAAAACATTGTTAATAAAATAATAAATACAAAAGATGGACAGGCAGCCATCAGTGTTTGAGTGTAATTACCTTGGCCCTTGTCTGTGTTTATGACACATCTTAGACTACTCTCAGGTTTATGTTGTTGGCGCATTTCTTTACTTCATTTTATTTCCTAAATGAGGTAGACCTAGAGCTATTAAAATCTGCATTTATATACAACTGAGCTTTAAATCAGAGGCAAAGTTGGAACATACTCTGACATGCTCAACTTCACCCTCAGCTTCTGTGGCTGGGAAAACGAATAGACTCTTGGAGATATTGCCCTATCCTTGTACTATCCACCTTCACCCCGTCTCAGGGCACCTAAGGCAAACTTAAGATAGGAGGACAGGCTACACATGGTGAAATCACAAAGTTAAGCACATCCTGTCCATACAATTCCCACTGAAACGGTGAGGTAAAATGGGAGGAAAACTGGTAAAACTCAGTATTTAGAGAATGCCAGGGATTTGTGCCTAATGAAGCTGTACTTCTAATGGAAAGTTTATAATGAAAAGTAATGCTTTCTTTAAGTAATAGAGTGAGCCTTGTATAAATATTTAGTTAAAATCTACTTGAGAATCATTAGGTGTGTAATGTGTACTAATTATGGTGATTATGGTAAATGCTCAGTTTAGTCAAAAGTCATAAAGGAGACATTTTGACTAGTGGGGCCACCAGTAAGTATTCAGTTTACATGGCCAATATCAGATTTCTTAGAGCCATTGTTGTCAGGGGCTACAGAAGGACAGATGTGCCTACCTTCTGTGACATGGCATAGACAAATGAAGGCCTCCCTCCTCCCACCCCAGCATGGCCAAGGCAAGCCAACTCCAACTTCGCTGCATTTAAGAAATCAACCTTGGGAGTCTGAACAACCTTTATTTCCATCCAGGGAAATGGGTTGAGGAAGTAGAGGGCCTGGGGCGAGGGGTGGGGAGGGAGGAGGAGGACTGATAATCCCATAGAAATCTATGGGGCTGATTGCGCTCTTTTGTTTTGACAGCACCGATTGCTTTGTTGACTAGATTTGGCTGGAGACTTGGGGGTGGGGGATGGTCTTTTTTTCCTTTTCTGTTCTTCCCCCCCCCCCCCCCCCCCCCCGAAGAAACCTAGCTGCTGGACTGGGTTAGAGGGGATCTGCTGTTATGGTTTGATCTCTAACTGTACTGTTAGTCTGTACATTCTGTACTGTTTGTGGTAATAGGAGAATGTGAAGGCCGTTTACAGTGAGCACACATAATGTAATAGTTGGTGTGAGAGCAATGCTGTGTCTCCTCTCTTGCACTTAACAAAGCACTCCTATGCAGCTTGTACAGGACATGCAGATGTGGCTGCCAGTTTCTGGCCAGGGTCCTCTGATAAGAGAAAATTCTTCTGAGCCCACTACCCAAACACATATGTGTATCTATGGCTTCCCAGGATTAGGGTAGAGGTGTGGGATAGCTATGGTGTGTTGCTGTTTAGGGAACTGTTAGTCAGAGGTGGTGGGAGGAGGCCCACTGAGTCTTGAGTTTTACTGTCTCTAGGGGTTTAGCTCGTACCTGTAGACCTGGGTCCTCAGCTGCCAGTGACAGAGGTTTTAAGACTTTATAACTTTCAGCCTGAAGTTAGCTTGTTGGAAGGAATGTTTATTAACTGAAGGCTCTCTGGAAATTGCAAAGGCTATGAATGGCAGGATATAGAATTAAGTCATACCTCTGAAATGACCGTACTGTTCAGACAAGTTGGAGACAGGGAACCATGGTGTTCTGTGCACTCCGCGCTATTTCGCATATTGGAAATGCAAGTGTGAAGATTCAGGACCCCTAAAAAAGAGTATATTTGAATGGAAAAGATGCTAATTGGTTTCTGATTACCCACATCCCATCTTAGCCTTCTCATGTTTAAGGGCACATTTATCTTCAGTTGCAGGATATAAAAGTGCAGCCTGAGGTCAACCTACTATATCACCTATTCAACGACTTATTAAGCTAGATTCCTGTAGTCAGTGGCCTTCTGTGAGCTCCTGGTATGCCCACTAGTCAGTGCAGGGAGGCACCAGGGTGGGAGGGAAGTCAGTTGGTGGCATCAGTTAGCCACTCAATTCTTGAAATGCCCACCTGGGAGAAGCAGGCAACCTGAGAATGCCTAGGAACTTGGACCTGTCCCTGGCCTGTTCTGAGGCAAGCTGGGTATAAAAATTTATTGTCTAGTAAACCATGGGTTGTAATCATCACAGCCCTGGCCCCTGGATTTAGAGGAGCAGCAGTTAGGTATGACTTAATTCTGTATTCTGCTGTTCCGTATGCCTGGCTCCTAGCTTAACGACACATAGGATGCTTTCAAATCTTCATCACAAAACTCACTCCTCCAGTCTAGCCTCCCTGAGTTTTATGACTTCCACTCTGGTTTGGTTCTCTACTGGGGAGCTGGGGAATGCTTCTGGGGGTATATATGGACTTCAGCACTAGTTCTGTAACTTGGTCTCTTTATATTAAATGTGTTATTTTGTGTAGGAATGTTTCTTTCAAAAATGGCAGAAAGACAAACAGGCCTGCAGCTCTAAAACAGTGGCACTCTTTTTCTCCTCTTCCAACTGGGCTGTGTTTCTAGGATTAGACTCATGCTTGTGAGAAGGGAGTCGGGTTGCCTTTTTCCCCGCAAGCAAAAGCAAATTAGAGAAAAATAATTTTCTTTTAATGATATGCAGTATATTAGTCACTTGCTGTCATACTCTGAGGCAGGGACCATTTGCTGCTAGCTTACATCTGCTTGGTGCTGTTTGGGGTTTTTCAGCCTTGTTGTGTCTAGTCTCATGGAGCAAGGATAAAATTAAGCTCTGAGTATCTACAAAAATTCATGGGCCCTCCACATACTGCACTTTTTATGGCTTCATCTTAGGTGTTTAGAGTTCCAGGATTGAGCAGCAATTCCTATTGTTTCTTGTAAATAAAAATGGGTGTAGGCTTTACCCATTTTGTTGGACCTCATCACCAGTCTTCCCTGGACTCCCAGACCTCCGCAGACCAGCCTGCAACCTGTGGGCAGACTGTAGGACTTCTGTATAAGAAGCTCCTTTGTGCTTCCTCAGTGTACTAATAATAGTCGTTATTAGCCCTTATGGTGGATGGAACTTGTTCCTTTCTGTTGAGTAGAGGGGCGTGTTAACTGCACTTCATTCTTACAAAGCCACACTGGAGACTGAAATGCTTTGATAGGACCTCAGGGTGTAGTATCATGCTGTTATTCTAGATCTGACTATTCTGGGCCTGTCTTTCCCTCCTCCTTTCCCGGTAGACTTTTAGTAGGGACCTAGTTCTGAAAGGACCAGATCCAAGGTTATGCATGTGCTTGGGAGGGGGAAGAATGGCAGATTTATCATGTTTGATATAGGTTTCCTGTACTGGGACGTCTTTTGTTGAGGGACCCCAAATTCCAAGTGCCTCCAGTCTCAAGTATACAGATGATTCCCTAATTCTCTGGTATGTGGCGCAAACAAGAAGGAAGATGTCAATGAAGTGACCTGGAGCAATCAGCATGGAAAAAGGAAGTGTCCCTTAGTGGTGCTGAGCTTGGAGAGGTCCCAGTCCAGGGCTTTGCTTTTGGATCAGGCTGCCACTGGGCAGCGTGATTTTGGCAGGATCCACACCTGTACCTTTCACCCAGAACTTTGGAAGGTTTTGCACTGCCCTCCACCCACAGTTGATTACACTTGGTTCACATCTCTCTAGCAGGCCATCCCCAGAGAGCAACACTTCAGTGTGGTGGAAAAAGAGTCCAGGATGATGGCTCATTCTGTTTGGTGGGCTTGGTGGTATTTTCCAGGAGGTCTTGGGTTATACTGGTGTGTCAGTGCAGACACACGCCAGCTGCTGTTGGCATCCACCTAAAGTTTCTTTTCTTCAGAGATTCTGGCAGAGACCAAAGTTAGGCAGGGGACTTCGAAAAAAGAAACTTGGCCGTCTGGCTCCAGTTGGGTTGCAACAGGTGTCGGGGAAACATGGACTGACACAGGGGAAGGCCAACCCTTTCCCCCTCTGTACCTTGCTCCTGCAGAGTGCCAAGTTCACTGACTTTAGAACCTGTTTTCTCCTGATTTCCAGTGCTCTGTATTCCTTCCCTCCTTCTCTACTTCTCAGTCTGTTATGATTGCAAAACTTGGGGTCATGGTTGGGGCTGGCCCAGTGGTGATGGCGGCAACAGTATGTGGAGGGGCATCGGTGATTTCCCTTGGTGACATTTCTGCCCCTTCCCTACAGAGGACCTGGAGTGTTGGAGTCTCCTACCAGATACACTTTGAAATTATACAGAATGCTGTACATGGGAGTGATTTTCCTTGTCAGCTCCTCCCACACTAGGTATGGTCATATATGGAGAACTGGGTGACTGGTTTGTGAGATTTGGGATGATTTAATGGAGCTGCTTTCCACTTTGTTGGTAGTATTTGAACAGCACAGAATGCAGACTTTTGATGGTGTCAGTGTTGTCCTTGGTGCTTCGTGATTTGTGTTCACTCATTCGGCATCTCCCTTTCCACCTGAAGAGTTAAACTCTTCAGCTTTATTGCAGTGAAATTACAGTTGCCAGTGGCGCTGCTCTTTGCTCAACAGACCTGCACTTTTAAGACGTTCACAAAAAACTTGTGGAGTAGCTAAAAATGCTTATGTATATGTAGTGTACAGCAGGATCAAACAATGCACTATTTATTTATTTATTATTATTTATATTGCTATGTTCCTTTATCTTCTGCATTAAACCACTCAGAATGTCTTTGTTTTGTTAAAATGGACTTTGTTATATGCCTAGCACTAGCGTTGCTCTCCCACAACTTGATTTGTATATTTGGAAAATGGAAAATAAGCCTATTAGTCCCCTCCTCAGTCTTTTTGCGGGGGATGCTGTGGCTAAAGTGTTGGAAACTCTTTCTGAAAAAAGAAATTCTTCCTACAGAGATACCTTTTTCAGAAGCCTACTACAACCTACACATCTCTGCATATTTCTGCCTCATTATTGAGCTCTATGCATGGTACGTATATGCTCGTGGATCTTGGTAATGGATTTGTTCTGTGTGTTGATGGAGGATGCTGGTGGACAAAAGACCTAGTTAGAACAAAGAAATGCAGACTTCTGGGTTTAGCTAGACTTCTGGGTTTAGCTTTCCCAAATTGCCTACCAACCCCCCTCTTACTTGCTCTCCCGAGTGTCCTGATTCCCCCCAGGTGTGTTATGTGCTTCACTGTTTAATGCTTGAAACCGTAAAAACACACATTTCTGTATCTTTCCTACTAAAAAAGGAACTGTATTGACTTAGAAATAGTGTGTGTGAGGGAGGAGATGGGAGATTTCCACTGATAATCTCCACCCCAATTATTTCATACTTAGCCTTTGGACGTGTGTGAAAAGTAGGCAGAGAAGTTGTTTCAGAGTAGGCAGGCAATTGGTGAGGGCCATTTGCCCTACACAGTAAAGTCTCCCCTACGTATTAAACTAGTATTATAGGCAGGTTGTGGGCTTAAGCACAGTAGAAAGAGATGAGTAAAATTTAAAAGAGCAAGTAAAATCCTGTGTGAGGATAAGACATGTAACATCATAATCCTGTTAATAAGAAGCATTTTGTCTTCACAGTTCACTCAGGTAGCCAAGTACAATATGATGTGGTTGTGGCTGATGGTTATGGATGATAAGGAAGGGGGAGACTTTGTCTTGGTTCCTCTGCCTTGCCTGTCTCCCCCTTGAAATAGGTAAAATGAGTGTCTTTTTTCCACCCCTGTGGCCCACACCTGCCAGTCTGGGCTGCTTAAGACTTCTGCCCACACTCTGATTTTGTGTCCCCAGGCAAAAACCACTCAGTATTAGCACTTAACGTATTCTAGGATTTGGATAAGTCAGCTCACCAACCATGGACTCTTCTTAACCCACAATCTGTAAAGTATACATATGACAGTCCTCCTCTCTCTAACTCCAGACTGGACTATAATCATGCCTTAGTTTTATTAGGTGTGTAACATTTAGGACAAGTTATTTGTGGCCCCCAAGCCACAATTTCTTAATTTGTAAGACAGAGAAATATCTAGTCTGAGAAGAATGAAAAATTGCTTTGACTGATGCCTTGCTTTCCTATAGCTTGCTCCTTCATTCCCTGTTGCCCCCAATTCCCTCTGATGTTGGCTACACATTTGGAAATGTATTTGGACCCAGATCTCCTGACACACCTGTCTGTTGTACATTCTGGAAACCCAGAAAGTATCAGTGTGTGAATGCCTGTGACTCCTGACATCTGCACTATCCACGTTCAAATGTGCTCCTAAAAGACTGGGAAAAGGAACTATGTTTTGTTTTAACCATCTCCCCACCCCAGTGTCTCTAGCCAGAGAGGTTAATTTCCCCACATGTACATTGGGCCAGGTGTATTCCCTTGCTCCTGCACATCTGTAGACCATCATGCACAGTCTGCCTTCCTGAGTCTGCATTCTGTATGAATTTCCTACATAGAGATATTCTGTTTCCTTCTTTGGATCTTCTTTTGTTTTACCATCCTGGAATTAAAAAAAGAGCAACAGACTAGACCCTTGAAAAGCTGCCGTCAAAGAAGAGGACATCTCTTTAGCAACTTTCTGTATGGGAACTTCACAGATGGGTGAACAGTGAGAGGGATGAGTGAAGACTGTCTGCCATTGGTGTGAGGAGAGAGAGATGGTTTCTTTTCCTCGTGCTACTAAGTGGAGTGCGTGTTAAAGCGCACCTCACCTTCTCACCATCACAGTGCACCCAGAAAGGATGGGGGAGAAAAACCTCCACCAAGCTGCCAGCCCTTGATTTACAGTTTTAACATAAAACTGGATTCAGAGAAGTGTTGTGGCCCTTTAAAAGACTTAGCTCCTAAAGTGTCCTTTCAGGAGCACTTTGTTCTTAATTTGCTATTTTATACTTATGAATGAGAACTCTAATAATGTGTGTACATGTAATCACATAATATGTGTTGTTTTGTGACCCCCTTCTCTTTTCCCCCTCCCCCTCCCCCTCCCCTTCTCTTCCTCCCTCCTCCTTTTATCTTTCTTGTTTACGTGCATGCTTTTGCATCACTACTTTAGTTATTTTTATAGGTCGGTTGTATTCTGGTGTATGAATATACTATATATTTTGTTTATTCACCCCAGGATGGACATTTGAGTTATCTCGTGTTTTGGCTATTTTGAGTAAAGTTGCTAGTCAACATTGGACTGTAAGTATTTGTTTGTACACCTGATTTCAACGATTTTGCTCATCTATATAGGACTGGAATTGTTGGATTATATGATAATCCTGTTTAACATTTCGAGGAACTCTCAGTGTGTTTTCCACATTGCCTACACCATTTTACATTTTTACTATGAATAGGAGAGCTCCAATCCCTCTATATTCTCTTCTTCTTCTTCTTCTTTTTTAATATGTCTTTATTGATTTCAGAGAGAGGACAGGAGAGGGAGAGGGAGACAGAAACATCAATGATAAGAAAGCCATGGATCAGCTGCCTCCTGCATGCCCCCGACGGGGGATGGAGCCCGCAACCTGGGCATGTGCCCTGACCAGGAATCGAACCTCAATCTCCTGGGTTCTAGGTCAACATTCAACCGCTGAGCCATGCCCGGCTGGGCTGCATCCTCTTCTTGATGTGCTTTGTGACTTATTGTGGTAAAATATATATAACACAAAATTTACTGTTGTAAGCATTTTCAGTGTACGGTTTTGTGGCATTGGATACATTCACATTATCATGCAACCCACCACTATCCACCGTCAGAACTTCATCTTCCCCAACAGAAACTCTGTTTAAGTGCCAATTACACAAATAACTTCCATTCTCCCATGACAACCACAGTTCTACTTTCTGTGAATTTGACACCCCATTCTTTTAGTCACCCCATATATGTGGCACCATAGAGTAATCATTCTTTTGTGACTGGGTTATTTTATTTAGAACAATGCCTTCAAGATTCTTCACTGTTGTGTATGCGCAAATTTCCTTCTTTTGAAATTCTCATTGTATGTAAATACAGTATTTTGTTTATCTGTTAATCTGTTAATGGGCATTTGGACACTCTGAACCTTTATTTCTAAACTTAAATTTATTGGAGTGACAGTGGTTAATAAAATTATATAGCCTTCAAGTGCACAATTCTATGATACAGCACCTATGTTATGTGCCCACACTCAAAGCTAAACCTCCTTCCATCACCATTTGACCCTCTTTACCCTTTACAACCCCCCAGCCCCCTTCCCTCTGGTAAACACCATACTGTTGTCTGTGTCTGTGAGTTTTTGTTTGTTTTTCTCGTTTGTTCGTTTGTTGCATTCAGGTTTATATCCCACATATGAGTGAAATTATATGGTTCTTGACTTTTTCTCTCTCTGACTTATTTTGCTTAGCATGATATTCTCGAAATCCATTCATGTTGTGCCAAGTGGCAGTATTTCATCTATTATTATGGCCGAGTAGTAGTCCATTGTGTGTGTGTACCCACATCTTCTTTATCTGATCACCTAATGAGGGACACTTCAGTTGTCTCCATGTCTTGGCCACCGTGATTAATTCTGCAGTGAACATAGAGGAACATATATCTTTGTGAATAAATGTTTTCAAATTTTTGGGGTACATGCCCAGAAAGAAGGGTTGCTATTCTTAATTTCTGAGGACCCCTCATACTTTTTTCCACAGTTGCCTGTCCCAGTTTACATTCCCACCAGCAGTGGATGAGGGTCCCTTTCTCTCCACAACGTCTCCAACACTTGCTGTTACCTGTCCTACTTGATAGTAGCCACTCTAACAGCTGTGAGGTATACCTCATTGTAATTTTGATGTGCATTTCCCTAATGGCTACTGAAGTAGAGCATCTTTTTGTACATCTGTTGGCCATTTGTCTGTCTTCTATGGAGAAGTGTTTGTTCAAGTCCTCTGCCCATTTTTATTTTATTTTTTATTGTGGACACTATTACAGAGGCCTGCCCCAGCCCTGACCTTCACCACACTATTTTCTGTGTCCATGGGCTATGCATGCATATTCTTTGGATAATCTCTTCACCTTTTTTTATCCAGTACCCCCCACCAAACCTCCTCAACTCTGCTATTTGTCAGTCTGTTCCATGTACCCATGCCTCTGGTTCTATTCTGTTTGTCACATAAAAAACGTATTCTGTCTGGCTTATTTCGCTTAGCATAATAATCTCCAGGTTCACTCATGCCATAGCAAAGGGCAAGAGTTCCTACATTTTTTCCTTTTGTTTTTTACAGGCGTGTATTATCCCCATTGTGTAACTGTACCACAGCTTTTTTACCCACTCTTCTACTGATGGACTGTTTCTAGATCTTGGCTATTGTAAATAATGCTGTTATGAATTTAGGGAGGCATATATTCTTTGAGATTGGTGTTTTGGGATTTTTAGGATATATTCCCAGAAGTGGGATTGCTGGGCCAAAAGGCAGTTCCAGTTTAAATTATTTGAGGAAACCCCATACTGGTTTCACAGTGGCTGCACTGCATTCCCACTAGCAGTGTACTAGGGTTCTCTTTTCTCCACATCTTCTCCAGCACTTGTTTGTTGATTTATTCGTAGTAGCCATTCTGGCAGGTGTGAAGGGATACCTCATCATCATTTTAATTGGCATCTCTCTGATAACTAGTGACCTTGAGTATTTTTTCATGTCTGTTGGCCATATGTATGTCCTCATCGGAGACCTGTCTACTCAGGTCTTTTGTCCAGGTTTTATTTTTATATTTTTAATTTTTATTTTTTAATTTTATTTTTGTTTAAAATATTACAGATGTCCCTTTTTCTCCCCAATGACCTGTTCCACTCCGTCCCATCCCCCTCCCCAGGCCCTCTCCCCACCATTGTCCATGTCCTTGGGTTGTGCATATATGCTTATAAATTCTTTGGTTACTCTCTCCCCTCCAGCCACCCTCTCTCCTCCATCCCTCTGACATTCGTCAGTCTCATCCATGCTTCCATGTCATTGAATCTGTTCTGTTCATCAGTGTATTAAGTTCTTTAGATTCCACGTATAAGCGAGATCATGTGATGTTTGTCTTTCTCTGCCTGGCTTATTACACTTAGCATAATTTTCTCCAGGTCCATCCATACTGTCCCAAAGGGTACGAGATTCTTCTTCTTTACAGCTGCGTGGTATTCCATGGTGTAAATGTCCCACAGCTTTTTTATCCACTCGTCTGCTGATGGGCACTTGGGCTGTTTCCAGATCTTGGCTATTGTAAACTATGCTGCTATGAACATCGGGGTACATATATTCTTTCTGATTAGTGTTTCAGGATTCTTAGGATACATTCCTAGGACTCGAAGAACACGGTCAAAAGGCAGCTGCATTTGTAATTTTTTGAGGAACCTCCATACTGTTTTCCATAGTGGTTGCACCAGTCCGCATTCCCACCAGCACTGTACTAGGGTTCCCCTTTCTCCACACCCTCGCCAGCACATGTCGTTTCTTGATTTGTTGAGGGTAGCCATTCTGACAGGTGTGAAGTGATACCTCATTGTGGTTTTAATTTGCATCTCTCCGATGATTAGCGACGTTGAGCATTTTCTCATGTGTCTCTTGGCCATCCGTATGTCCTCTTTGGAGAAGTGTCTATTCAAGTCCTTTGCCCATTTCTTAATTGGGTTGTTTGTCTTCCTCTTGCTGAGTGCTATGAGTTCTTTGTACACTTTGGAAATTAGCCCCTTATCAGATACATCCTTGGCAAATATGTTTTCCCAGACCTTGGGGTTCTTTTGTGTTTTCTTTTGCTGTGCAGAAGCTTTTTAGTGTGATGTAGTCCCATATGTTTATTTTTTCTTTTCTTTCTCTTGCCCTAGAAGATGTATCAGTGAAAAGTCTACTACGTGGGATGTCTGTGACTTTGCTGCCTATGTTTTCTTCCAGGATTTTTATGGTTTCGTGACTGACATTTAAGTCCTTTATCCATTTTGAGTTTATTTTTGTGTATGGTGAAAGTTGCTGGTCGAGTTTCATTCTTTTGCGTGTATCTGTCCAATTTTCCCAGCGCCACTTATTGAAGAGACAGTCTTTACTCCATTGGATACTCTTCCCTCCTTTGTCAAATATTAACTCACCATAATGGCGTGGGTCTATTTCTGGGGTCTCTGTTCTGTTCCATTGATATATATGCCTGTTGTTGTACCAATACCAGGCCGTTTTGATTAGAGTGGCTTTGTAATACAGGTTGACGTCCGGTAATATGATCCCTCCCACTCTGTCTTTTTCCTCAAGATGGCTGCAGGTATTTGGGGTCTTTTTTGGTTGCATATAAATTTTTGAAATGTTTGTTCTAGGTCTGTGAAATATGCTGTTGGTATTTCAATAGGAATTGCTTTGAATTTATAAATTGCTTAGGGTAGTATGGACATTTTAATGATATTAATTCTTCCAATCCGTGAGCATGGTATATTCTTCCACTTGTTTAAATCTTCCTCTATTTCTTTTTTCAGTGTCACATAGTTTTCCAAGTACAGGCCTTTTACATCTTTGGTTAAGTTTATTCCTAGCTATCTTATTTTTTTTAGTTGCAATGGTAAATGGTATTGCTTTTTTAAGTTTCTCTCCCTGCAAGTTCATTGTTGGTGTATAATAATGCCATGGATTTCCAGATGTTGATTTTGTACCCACCTATCTTGCCAAATTCATTTGTCAAATCTAGTAGTACTTTGATGGAGTCTTTAGGGTTTTCTATGTAGAATATCATGTCATCTGCCAATAATGACAGTTTTACTTCCTCCTTTCCAATTTGGATACCTTTTATGTTTTCTTCCTGTCTGATGGCTAGGGGGAGGACTTCCAGTACTATGTTGAATATGAGTGGTGAAAGTGGACATCCTTGTCTTGTTCCTGTTTTTAATGGAAATGATTTTAGTTTTTGCCCATTGAGTATGATGTTTCCTGTATGTCTGTCATATATGGCCTTTATTATGTTGAAGTATGATTCCTCTATTACCACTTTGCTGAGAGTTTTTATCAGAAATGGGTGCTGGACTTTGTCGAATGTTTTTTCTGCGTCTATTGATATGATCATATGATTTTTGTCCCTCATTTTGTTTATATGATGTATCACATTTATTGATTTGTGGATGTTGTACCAGCTTTGCATCCCCGGAATAAATCCCACTTGGTCATGATGTATGTTGTTTTTAATGTATTCCTGGATCCAGTTTGCTAGTATTTTCATGAGGATTTTAGCATCTCTGTTCATCAGGGATATTGGCCTGTAATTTTCTTTCTTTGTGGCATCTTTATCTGGTTTGGGGATTAGGATGATGCTGGCCTCATAGAAAGAGTTTGGGAGTTTTCCCTCCTCTTGAATTTTCTGGAATAGTCTGAATAGAATAGGTGTTAATTCTCCTTTGAATGTTTGGTAAAATTCACCTCTAAGTCCATCTGGTCCAGCACTTTTGTTTTGTTTTGATTACTGCTTCAATTTCATTAGTTGTTATCGACCTATTCAGGTTTCCTACCTCTTCTTGATTCAGCTTTGGAAGGTTGTATGCTTCTAGGAATTTGTCTAGGAAATCCCCCATGTTGTCCAATTTGTTGGCATATAGTTGCTCATAATATTTTCTTACAATCCTTTGTATTTCTGTTGGGTCAGTTGTTACATCGCCTCTTTCATTTCTAATTTTATATTTGGGTCCTCTCTCTTTGTTTCTTAGTGAGTCCGGCTAAAGGTGCATCAATCTTATTTACCTTTTCAAAGAACCAGCTCATGGTTTCATTGATTTTTTTGTATGGTTTTTTTAGTCTCTATGTCATTAATTTCTGCTCTGATTTTTATTATTTCCTTCCTTCTACTTCCTCGGGGCTTTTCTTGCTGTTCTTGTTCTAGTTCTTGTAGTTGTTGCGTTAGATGGTTCATTAGATCTTTTTCTTGTTTCTTGAGATAGGCATGTAATGCTATGAATTTTCCTCTCAGGACTGCTTTTGCCGTGGCCCATAGATATTGGGTTGTTGACTGTTCATTTTCGTTACTTTCCATGAAGTGTTTGATTTCCTCTTTGATCTCATTGGTAACCCATTCATTATTTAATAACATGCTATTTAGCCTCCATGTATATGAATATTTTTGAGGTTTTTTTTTTTTTTATAGTGGTTGATTTCTAGCTTCATGGCATTGTGATCCGAGAAGATGCTTGATATGACTTTGGTCTTCTTACATTTGTAGAGACTTGCCTTGTCCCCTAACATGTGGTCTGTTTTTGAGAATGTTCTATATGCACTTGAGAAGAATGCATATTCTGCTCCTTAGGGGTGAAATGTTCTATAAATATAAATGAAATCCATTAGGTCTAGTGCTTCATTTAAGGTGTGCATTTCCCTGTTGATTTGTTGTCTTGATGATCTGTCCAATGCTGACAGTGGGGTGTTAAAGTCCCCCACTATGATTGTGTTGCTGTCAATCTCCCCTTTAAAGTCCCCCTAGAAATTTTTTATATATTTAGGTGCTCCAATATTGGGTGCATAAATGTTTATAAGGGTTATTTCCTCCTGTTGGACTGATCCCTTTAGTAATATGAAGTAATCATCTTTGTCTCTTGTTATGGTCTTTATTTTGAAGTCTGTTTTGTCATAAATAAGAATTGCTACTCCAGCTTTCTTTTCCTTTCCATTTGCATGGAATATTTTACTCCATTCCTTCACTTTTAGCCTGTGTGAGTCTTTTGTTCTCATGTGGGACTCTTGTAGACAGCATATATTTGGGTCCTGTTTTCTTATCCATTCAGCTACCCTATGTCTTTTGATTGGACCATTTTTTCCCCATTTACATTTAAGGTTACTATTGATATCAACTTATAGAATGCCATTTTCCCCCTTTATGCTGATGTACCTTTCTCTCTTTATTCCTTCTTTTTCTTAAAGCAGTCCTTTTAGCATTTCTTGCAATGCTGGTTTGGTGGTACTGAACTCCTTTAGCCTTTTTTTGTCTGGGAAGCTTTTTATTTCACCTTCAATATTTAATGATAGCTCTACTGGATAAAGCAATCTTGGTTGCATGTTCTTGCTTTTCATTACTTGGAGAAGGTCATGCCACTGCCTTCTGGCCTGCGCAGTTTCTGTTCAGAGTTGTGCTGATGGCCTTATGGGGGTTCCCTTGTAGGTCACTGCTTGTCTCTCTCCTGCAGTCCTTAATATTTTCTCTTTGTCCTTGAGACTTGCCATTTTAATTATGATGTGTCTTGGAGTGGGTCTCTTTGGGTCCCTCTTGTTTGGAACCCTTTGTGCTTCCTGAACTTGTGTGGCTTTCTCCTTTGCCAGCCTAGGGAAGTTTCCTTTTTCTTTTTTTTTCTTTTTAAATATATCTTTATTGATTTTAGAGTGAGGAAAGGAGAGAGAGAGAGAGAGACAGAAACATCAATGATGAGAGAGTCATTGATCAAGCCCACAACCGGGCATGTGCCCTGACCGGGAATGGAACCCTGATCGCCTGGATCCTAGGTCGATGCTCAACCGCTGAGCCACGGCCCGGCCAGGCAGGGAAGTTTTCTATCATTATTTCCTACACCAAGTTCTCTATCCCTTGCTCTATTTCCTCCCCCTCTGGCACTCCTATAATGCAAATGTTGTTTCTCTTTATGTCCCAAAGCTCCCTTAGACTGTCTTCATACTTTTTAAGTGTTTTTTCCTTTTGCTGCTCTGATTGTGTGATTTTTTTTCTACCTTGTCTTCTAAGTCACTTATTCTATCCTCTGCTTCATTGAGCCTGCTTTTAATTCCTTCCAGTGCATTCTTGATATCAGATACAGCATTCTTTATCTCTGTCTCAGAGTTTTATTTATGGTATATATCTCTTTTTTCATGTTTTCACTCAGGTTCTCGATCTTTTCATGTAGTGTCTTCTTAAGTTTCTTGAACATCTTCAACATCAATACTCTGAACTCCATGTCTGATAACTTGCTTAACTCCATCTCATCAAAATCCTTTTCTGGCAGTTTTTCCTTTTCTTTAATTTGGGGGTTGTTTCTTTGCCTCCCCATTTTGGTAGGTTAGTGTTTGTATCTGTACATTAGATATATTTGCTGTTCTCCCAGTCTTGTGGCATGGGATTTTGTCTTGTGGGCCCAGTGGAGCCTAGAGGTGTGTTTTCCTTATACTGCTGAGCTCTTTGCTCTAGGTGTGTCCCTCTTGTGGGTGTCCCTTTTGTGGTTTCTTTATGTTCTCATGTTGTGGTTGGGTCTAGATTGTCATTGATCAGTCCTTGGGAGGACCCTTCTTGCAGGTTGGCTAACTGTGTCTCAGCCCCAACCTTGTCATGTAAGCTGTTGTAGGGGTGCTGGCAAGGCAGGAGACAATACACAACTAAACTTCTAGGAAACAAGGGGTAACTTACAAAATATCTTGACAGTCACAATGAAAATAACCCACATGAAAATAGAACTGGGAGAGTGAAGGGAGAACACACACATACAAAAATGCTTTAAAAAAAGAGAGAAAGAAAAGTAACAGAGAGAGAGAGAGAGATGTATATTGTTGTTAATACTGGTGAAAACTTAGAGAATAATAATAAACTAAAATGTAAAAAATAGAGAAGCTACTGGGAGACCACAGAAGCAGAGAAAAGATTCTGAAAGAAGGGCCAGCAAAAAATTAAGGGAGATACTAGGAATAGGATAATAGTTGAAAATGAGAAAATAAAAATACAGTAAAGAGAGTAAGAGAAACTAACACTCGAACAAAAAGACAGGAAGACAGAAGGGAGGAAAACAAAAGAATGAAAGAAACATAGAAAAAGAAAAAAGGAAAAATGGATTGAGAGGAGAGAGAGAGATAAAGCCCAGGCAGGGAAGGAGTTCGGTAAGAGATTTTGGGGAAACTGTAGAGGAAAGCAGTAAACTTGGTTATAATGATAAAGTCCCAGTTGTTAAGCAGGGATATCAAGAAAGTCTTGATATTAGAAGCAAGGATAAAACAAAACAAAGCAAATAACCGAAAGAAAACTAAAAACAAGCTAAGCAAGAGAAAATTATTTTATAAATAAAGAGAAAAAAATTTAGTTAAAAAAATTTAAAAAAAATTATTATAAAATTTAAAAAAGAAGAAAAAACAAATGCCCTGCCCTTTCTCTTCTTCCTAAGGAAAAAAGAGAAAAAATAAACAAAACCACAAACAAAAAACAAACAAAAAAAAAACAAAACTAAAGCAAGCCAACAAACAAAAAAAAAAAAAGAAGAAAAAAAGGTAGTCAGGTGAGTTTCTTCTGGGGAGCTCATGTTGTCTGAGGGTCACAGTTTTGTGTGCTGATTTCAGTTCTGGGAGGTACTTGTGTATCACCCAATGTGAGGAGCTAGCTGTCTAGGTTTGGCTCTGGTGTCCTTAGGTAGATGGTTGATCTGAGGCTCTCCGTGGGCCACCTCCTATAGTCAGCTATTTTGCAACCTTGTAGTTGCCTGGTCTTACTCCAGAGCCTTCTGTAGAGCCTTTAGGGTGCAGGGTGGCTAGTGTAGCTCAGGGTATCACTCCCCTTAGAGGTGTCGCTGTCAGGCACTCACTCTGCAGGAGTTAGTCTCTGCTCCACCGCCAGCTCCTCAGTCCCTACCTTGTCCTCTGATTCTAGTTCCCCAGGCTCTGTCCTGCTGCAGCTTCAGATTGATTCCAGCCTGTTGCCTTTTCTGTATGGGCCGTTTCAGCAGCCTGGGCTCAGTGGGTTCGATTAAAAAACCATTCTGGTGAGCCCTGTGCCTGCCCAGCCCACCAGCAGGGGCTTTCAGTGTTTCCTCCTGTTCCCAAACAATAGTCACTGAGAGTCTTATTCTTGTATAGTCATCCTGTGAGCTGTTCTTCCTTCCCCCTCAGGTCTGTGCCCTGCAGGTGTGTCTGGGCCTCAGTGAGCTGGACCAGACCCTTTCTTGTTGGGGGCCTTGCTTCTGGCTGCAGGAGAGGCAGGCGGGCTCTGTCCCTCCCTGCCCAGCTCTGGTTGGCTGGCTGCACCAGGCCCGCCCCTCAGACAGTCTACTGAGCAGACCCCAACCCCAGCCTCTGCTTGTCTGTCCACAGCAGTGCACTCCAGGAAGGTGGGAGCCAGGTCTCCATTCAAACTCACAAACGCACAAAGCAACACATAGGCAGAAAGTCAGCCCTGCAAGGTCTTGCGGCCTGCGCACCAAGGCACCTAGCGGGAGGGGACCCAATGTCAGCTACACGCAGCTCTCCACACCGCTCCTCTCAGCAAGGCAGGGGCAGCTTCACACGCCACCTCGGGGCCCCTCAGGGCTGGTGACAGATCCCAGCCTTTCTGCATCAGGAGTTCAGGGCGGGGAGGGCTCCTCCCCTCTACTGCACCACCCAGATTCAGTGCTTTCTGGGGCTCAACACAATGCCTTACGGGAAGGCAGCGGGTCCCCGTGTGAGGCTGCTCAGCGCAGTCCCCTGGTCCCTTACCACTTGGGTGTCACAGACTTTGGGACAGCCTTCCCTATGGTCGGCACCCGGAGCATTAGAAGCCGGTCACAGCTGCCACTATAAGCTTTGTTTCGCTAGGAAGGCCCCGATCCCTCCGGGATTCACTGCTTCCCTGGGTCCCTCTGCCCTGTGTGCAGGGCGCTCCCTCCCCTCTCGTTGCTCGGGGTGTGAGATCCCCGCTGTTGGAGGCCGGTCCACACCCCCGAGGTGAGGGAGCTTTGCAGCCTCCAAGCCTCTGGGCTTGGAGCCCAGCACAGGCTTCAGGTGGGACTCCTCCTTTCTATGCCCCCCCTCTCTTACCGGACTCCGTGATGTTTCTTCAGTGCTCCCCACTCGCACTCTGTCCACTCAGGTATGTTTCTCTGGTTTTTCCAAGCTGGCTATGTAGGATTTTAGGAGTAAATCAAGTCTGTGGCTGGGATCAGGGGTGCTCTGCTTTTTTCACAGTGCCACCATCTTCCCCTCAATACTCGAGAGATTCTTAGTCAAACCCTAAGGTTTGAGGCAGGGAAGATATAGCAGGGTCCTAGTTTTGTTAAGCAACTGTCTTGTTGTAGATGAGGGAGGCATGTGCTGTTATTCAGCTAATTCTGTCTTCAAACCACCTGGTTTGAACAAAGTGTGAAAAGACACACGTGACAAAAAGAGGATGGAATCTTGTATGTGTAATGCCCTTAGATGCTTTCACGTGAAGAAAGTTGTGACAAAGAATGTCAGGTGGGATGAGGAGTGTTTCCTTGAGTGTCTTCGGTGTCACTTCCTCCTGGATAGGAAATGGGAGCAGCCTCTTGGTTTCAGTGGTATGCTACCCCACCCCAAGCCCCCATGTGTGTGAGAAAGGACAGATAATGGCTTGCAATAATCATATTGAGTTCTCTGAAGGTATGTATTAACCTTGTCCCAAAAACCTTTTCTTTTGGCTTTGCTACATTCCTCTTCCCAGCATGCTTGTTCTGTCCAGATGCCCTGCCTTCCTCTGCTTATCTTGCAGCTGGCAGCAACAGCAGAGCCATTTAGGAGAACCATTGCTTTGGTTCATGAAGGACTTGCTCTTTCTTTCAACGATTTTCCTGCCTTTCTTCATTATGTCACCTGTTGCCCCACGTGAATATTGGTGTTTTCCCTTTTATAGATAACACTTAGGGGATATTTGGATTCTCTGTTACATCCGCCTTCCATTTACTTCACAATAATGAACTCAGCAAATATTTCCATAGACATTTTTAGGCCAGCACTGACTTGGTTGGATCTTGCTGCCAAAAGAAAGTACTATGTGTGCTTTAAAGAAATAGTGTTGATGTCTTATCTCTCTTAACTCCTTTCTTGGTTCCATCATGCCCCAACTATAAAAAGATAAAGTCTGTACACTACAGGAGGTAGGGCATTTGGGTTTTGACCAGTTCTGCTACTAGAGTCTGCTTTCTCCTTCATTAGTTGATTCTCTTCAGCTGCCTTTCCTTTGGATTTTGTGCTTCTGAGGATTTTGTACTTCCAATGTGTGGGGCCCGGTCTCCCCTGCTCTCCAACTTCTGCTTTCTCAAAGTGATCTTTGGGCCTTCATTTATATTTTACTGTCCCCGCTCTCCCAGGTGAAGATAGTGCTGGAAACAAACAGAACCCCTTCAACGCCCCAGAGGACAAAGACCTGCGTATGGAGAAGTACTTCATGGACAGGCAACTCATAAACAAGTCACCAGTGGAGCAGGTGGACTTGGGCATGCCACACAGCCCCACCCTGCAGCTGGGCAGAAAGTGCAGTGTCTCAGGTGACAGCACCCACACGAAGACCACTGTGGAAGATCTGCAAGAGGGTCTTCTGCTAAAACACAAGTGGAGATGGGCTTCCAATGGTGAGTTCCGTTGGGTTCAGCTACATGTGTAGGCAGCCAAAGTTGGACAGACAGGAGTGGTGCACCCACAGTTGCCAGAGGGCACCCTGAAAAGTGGCAAATTGGAGCACTGGAGATTCCCATTCTCACCCTAGGGCCCTAGGTAAGCGAGTCACACCTCCTCCTCTTTCCCAAAGCCACAGACAGGAGCTCAAGCCCAAAGATGGTCAAACACAAACAGGTCCTCCCCCCCCCCCAAGGCTTGGTGACAAGCTTCCGTAGACTGTGGCCATATCCCTCTCCTCAACTCCTCTGCCCTTGTTAGTGATGTATAAGATACTTTGTTTCCTCACTCCTAGGGTGTGTTTTTTTTCTTTCCATAAATTTGTAGGTATTTCTCCATTAGGTGACTGGCCTGAGAGGGAAATGACACACATTTCCTCTGACCACTTAGAAGATCCACATTATAATGAGCTGACCAACCTGAAGCTGTGCATTGAGTCAACAGGCCTCTGTCCTAACACACAACGCCACATGCTGCACCTTAGAGAAAGCCGGGACCAGCAGGTGTCAGCAGAAGAGAGCAAACCTGGCCAGCAGGGAAGGAAGGAAGTGACCTAGGCAGTTCAGCCTGAGGTAACTGCACAGAGCAGTAACGTCGCCAAAGAGAAACGAGACAAAAAGGGCCGTGGCCAAAGGTAACAGAAGCTGGTCGGAAGAGTCCCTCAAGTCCAGTGACAATGAACAAGGGCTACAAAATGCCACCCTATGACTGCCCACCCTACTCTTGGAAGGGTGAGAAAGGGCGCTTGAGGGGACATAGCAGGCAAGGAGCTTTTCTCTTGATGTCCTTCTAGCCTCCATACTTCCTTCTGGTCTGTACAATGAGGAGTGCAGGTGAGAAGAGGGTGCTGAACTTCCTGAGCTGCTCCTCACCCAATCTGTGGCTGGCAGTAACGGCAGTGTGGGTGACTGTGAAGTCTGGCCAGTGTTCTCACTTCAGTTCAGGCTGTGTCTGGTCACTAGATCCTGAGCACCCACCTGGACTTCCTGGGAAAGGTCCTGAGCACCCAGGTGCAGTGGGTGAGGACAGGAGAGCAGGAAGGGCTGCCTTCTTGTCCCCGTCCCTTGAAAAAACTTTGTGGGTTAACTTTGTGTTTGCCATTTGAATGTGGGATAATTTAAATATTATTCTTTGAAGCCTAATTGTTATATACTAGAAAACTAAAGCTGCTCCAGTGATCAGTGGTAACAGTGGGCTTTTGTTTCTGCATCAGCTACAGCTGCGTAATGCCTGCTTTTTCTCCCCTTTTCTCACACCCCAAATCCTTTAAGGCTTCCCTATATTCTCCAGATCACTGCCCGTAAAGAACCCTTCATCCACCCCGGCAAGCAGCAAAGAGCAGGCTCAGACAAGCTGCACACCAGCCTTGAGCTTCCATACCAAACATCAGAAAATTAAACAAAGCCAGAAGACAGATGTGCTCTGCACAAACGAAGAACAGAATTGCCAAGTTGCCTCCATGCTGCAGAAATAAACTGACAAGAACGAGAAACCATGTGTGAAGAGACTGTGTAAAACCAAGCATTTGACCCCTCAGGAACCCAGACTGGGCTTGCTGCTGAGAGGGGAGGATGCTGATGGCAAGATACCTTTTAGACACTCCACTTCTGAGTCAGGCATGTGCAAGTACTTCATGCATCCCTGCTTGCCGACCTGTTGCCTACTTCTCAAGAGGAAACCTTCCCTTTTCCTGAACTGCTGTCACAAAGCCACTCTAGTGCCCTACGGTGGATCATGTGTCCTGGTGGTGGTGAAGCTTCAAAGCAGTAAGAATGAATGTCCTTCCCCTAACCCACCCCTGACATCCACCCACCTCTTCCCAAACTAAAGAGAAGGTAATAGTGCCTTCCTTCTGTCAGGTTCGTAACTCCGGGGAGGAGGGAAGTGGCAGAAGTATCAGAAGAGGGCCTTAAATGTGTGCACTGCCTGGTTTTGTGATAACTGACTGTCTGGAGATCCCAAAAGCAGCCCAATTCCAGTACCTACTGTAACCTGTCACTAGGGAAGCAGTACCCGAAGCCCTGTGGCCTTTTGCAACAACTGCTACCACCTTCCCAGTCCTCAAAGATGCCAAGCTCAAACTGCCCTACAGAGACCACCCAGTCATGCCCATGCCACATATCCCTGCAGGCACAGAAACTTATTGTCGATAAGAGTGCCGGTGAGACCCTTCTGCAGCGGGCTGCCCAACTTAGCTCTGAGCTGCTGCTCCTTGAGTTTGGGGGCAGGGCACAGTCATGGGCGTAGGGGGCATGTATGTGACTCAGCCCAGACCCTTCACATCAGGGCACCAGACTGCGTTGTATGTCACATAGCATGTTTGTGTTAGCCCCACTCAGCTGGCTGCCATCTCATTGGTAGCCTGAACAATTGTGGGGTGAAAACAAAGTTTCTTTAGTTTGCGTTCAGGCAGATTACCTGCTTGGCATGCTCCCGACTCGTTCACTTATCTCTGATGTAACATTGGACGTAACCCAGGGCTTGGATACTGGAGGAATTTTGATAAGCTCTTTTGGATTCTGATTAGCAAAGGGGAGAGATGTTAACTATTTTGGGTTGCTTGTGAAGAGTTACACGTTAGGGAAGCAGGCAGGAAGTGTCTGTGCGCAGTAGGTGCTGAGATAGTGGGGTTGTGGGGTAGGAGCAGACCTCTCTTTCTGAGAAGGCAGGAAAGCCCGAGAGCTGATGAAAAGAAGGGGATGAGACTTTGCCCTTAAGTCATTGCTCATCCCAGCTCCCCATCCCATTTTCTTACCCAGCATGGCTTGTATCAGTGATAACATATTGCCTGAGTACTTGTCTAAGCTCACATAGGTCCATAGTAACTCATCTCACCTATTCAACATCTTTGTGCGGTGGCAGGAAGAAACTGAGCCCAAAAGGGATTAAATGATACTTGTACAGGATCCTTACCAGCAGGCTGGCCCTAAAGCTCAACCCCTCACCTCCTTACCCACCCTACTTGATCTCCAAGATTGGCTCACCATGGAAGTGCCCATTTAACAATTCAAAAATTTTGGGGATACATTACTCCCTCTGCCCAGTGAGTGTGCTACAACCACACTCGTCACTTGAAATTGTGATATAATAACCCACACGGCAAAATCTTGTTTGTTTTAATTACAGTGGACATTCCACATTATGTCAATGACATTCAGGTGTACAGCATAGTGGTTTGACACTTACATAACTTACAGAGTGATCCCTGGATAAGTTTAGTACTCACCTGGCCCCATATACAATTATTACAATATTACTGCCTTATTCCCATGACTATTCTGTAGCTGCCACTTTGTACTTCCAAATCCCTTCACCCCTTTCACCCATTTCCTGAAGCCCCCTGCCCTCTGTCAACCATCAGCCTGTTCTGTGTATCCATCAGTCTGTTTCTATTTTGTTTGTCCATTTATTTTGTGTTTTAAGCTATTGTAATCAAAACAACATGGTATTGGCGTGAAAACAGGCATATAGATCAATGGAACAAAATAGAGATCCCAGAAATAAGTCCACATCTATGTGGTCAATCAATATTTGACAAAGGAGGCAGGAGCATATAATGGGCTAAAGACAGTCTATTCAATAAATGGTGTTGGGAAAATTGGACAGCTACATGCTAAAAAATGAAACTGGACCACTAACTTATACCATATAAACTGAAAACAGATTAAAGATGTAAATGTAAGACCTGAAACCATAAAAATCCTAGAAGAAAACGTATACAGTAAGCTATCTGACATTTCTCTTAGCAATATTTTTTCACCCTGGCCAGAAGAGTGCTTCTGTTCATGGTCCTATGACCCTTTCCTGGTGTTACTGCCTAGTTGTTGGTTTCCCTTCAACCCTTATCTGACCCATGAAGCATGAATGTGTGGACAGGAAATTGAAAGTCCACTAGTGCCACGTGAGACAGTCCTTTGAAGTGCTAGCACTTTCTTTCCTTCTTTCCTTCTTTCTTTTTCTTTTTCTTTCCTTTCTTCTTTTTTTTATTGTTCAACATATTATAGATGTCACTTTTTCTCAGCATTGAACCATTCCACCCCGCCCAATCCCCCTCCCCAGTCCCTCACCACACCATTGTCTCTGTCCTTGGATTAGGCATAAATACATATAAGTTCTTTGCATAACCTCTCCCCCTCCCCCCACCGGCCCTCCTTCTTCCCTCTGAGATTCAACAGTCTGATCTGTGCTTCCCTGTCATTGAATCTGTTCTGTCCATCAGTTTCTTTTCTTTTTTTTAAATTTTATTATTGTTTAAAATATTACAGATGTCCGTTTTTCTCCCCAATGACCCGTTCCACCCCGTTCCTTCCCCCTCCCCAGTCCCTCTCCCCACCATTGTCCATGTCCTTGGGTTGTGTATATATGCACATAAATTCTTTGGTTACTCTCTCCATCAGTTTCTTAAGTTCTTTAGATTCCACATATAAGTGAGATCACATGATGTTTGTCTTACGCTGCCAGGCTTATGTTGCTTAGCATAGTATTCTCCAGATCCATCCATACTGTCCCAAAGGGTACCAGATCCTTCTTCTTTACAGCTGCATAGTATTCGATGGTATAAATGTCCCACAGATTTTTTTTATTCACTCATCTATTTTATCCACTTGGGCTGTTTCCAGATCTATTGTAAATTGTGCTGCTATGAACATAGCGGTGCATATATTCTTTCTCATTAGTGTTTTAGGATTCTTAGGATATATTCCTAGAAGTGAAATCTCTGGGTCAAAAGGCAGCTCCATTTTTAAGTTTTTGAGGGAACTCTGTACTGTTTTCCATAGTGGCTGCACCAGTCTGCATTCCCACAAGCAGTGCACCAGGTTCCCCTTTCTCCACACCCTCGCCAGCACATGTCATTTGTTGATTTGTTGATGGAGCCAATCTGACAGATGTGAAGTGACACCTCATTGTGGTTTTAATCTGCATCTCTCTGATGATTAGGTACTTTGAGCATTTTTTCATATGTCTCTTGGCCATCTGTTATGTCCTCTTTAGAGAAGTACCTACTCAGGTCCTTTGCCTGTTTGTTACTTGGATTGTTTGTCTTCCTCTTGCCGAGTAGTATGAGTTCTTTGTACACTTTGGAAATTAGCCCCTTATCAGAGACATCCTTGGAAAATTCATTCTCCCAAACAGTGGGGTTCCTTTGTATTTTGAAGCTGATTTCTTTTGCTGTGCAGAAGCTTTTCAGTTTGATGTAGTCCCATTAGTTTACTTTTTCTTTTGTTTCTCTTGCCCTAGGAGGTGGATCAGTGAAAAGTCCACTGCATGAGTTATCTGTGACTTTGCTGCCTATGTTTTCTTCCAGGATTTTTTGGTTTCTCGACTTACATTGAAGTCTTTTATCCATTTTGAGTTTTTTTTGTGTATATGGTGAAAGTTGGTGTTCCAGGTTCATTTTCTTTTCACGCAGGTATCCAATTTTCTGAGCACCGTTTATTGAAGAGAGTGTCTTGACTCCATTGTATGCTCTTGTCTCCTTTGGCAAATATTAACTGACCGTAATGGCTTGGATCTATTTCTGGAGTCTCTGGTCTGTTCCACTGATCTGTAGGTCTGGTGGTGTACCAATACCAGGCTGTTTTGATTACAGTGGCTTTGTAGTACAGTGTGATACCTGGTAAAGTGATCCCTCCCACTCTGTTTTTCTTTCTCAAGATGATTGCGGTTATTTGGAGTCTTTTTTGGTTCCATATACATTTTTGGAATATTGGTTCTAGCTCTGAGAAATATGCTGTTGGTATTTTAATAGACATTGCATTGAATCTATAAATTGCTTTGGGTAGTATGGACATTTTAATGATATTAATTCTTCTAATCCATGAACATAGTATATTCTTCCACTTGTTTATATCTTCCTCTTTTTCTTTTTTCAGTGTCCCATAGTTTTCCAAGTACAGGTCTTTTACATCCTTGGTTAAGTTTATTTCTAGGTATCTTACTTTTTCAGTTGTAATGGTAAATGGTGTTGCTTTTTTAGTTTTTCTTTCTGGGAGTTCATTGTTGGTGTATAAAAATGCCATTGATTTCCTGATGTTAATTTTGTATCCAACTTCCTTGCTGAATTCATTTATCAAATCCAGTAGTACTTTGTTGGAGTCTTTAGCGTTTTCTATGTACAGTATCATGTCATCTACAAATAACGACAGTTTTACTTCCTCCTTTCCAATTTGGATGCCTTTTATGTTTTCTTCCTGTCTGATGGCTGTGGCTACAACTTCCCGTACTATGTTGGATAAGGGTGGTGGAAGTGGACATCCCTGTCCTGTTCCTTTTTTTAAGGGAAATGGTTTTAGTTTTTGACCATTGAGAATGATGTTGGCTGTAGGTTTGTCATATATGGCCTTTATTTGGTTGAGGTATGTTCCCTCTATTCTCACTTTGCTAAGAGTTTTTATCAAAAATGGGTGCTGGGTTTTTTCGAACGCTTTTTCTGCATCTATTGATATGATTGTATGATTTCTGTCTTTCGTTTTGTTTATGTGGTGTATCACATTTATTGATTTGTGGATATTATAGCAACCTTGCATTCCTGGAATAAATCCCACTTGGTCGTGGTGTACGATCTTTTAAATGTATTACTGGATCTGGTTTGCTAGTATTTTGTTGCGGATTTTCACATCTATGTTCATCAGGGATATTGGCCTCTAGTTTCCTTTCTTTGTAGCGTCTTTATCTGGTTTTGGGAGTAGCATGATGCTGGCCTCATAGAAAGAGTTTGGGAGTTTTCCCTCCTCTTGAATTTTCTGCAATAGTTTGAGGAGAATAGGTATTAATTTTCCTCTGAATGTTTGGTAAAACTCACCTGTAACTCCATCTGGTGCAGGACTTTTGTTTGGTGGGAGTTTTTTGATTACTGCTTCAATTTCATTAGTTGTTATTGACCTATTCAGGTTTTCTGATTCATCCTGTTCCATATTTGGAAGATTGTTTGCTTCTAGGAATTTGTTCCATTTCTCCCAGCTTGTCCAGTTTGTTGGCACATAGTTGATCAGAGTATTTTCTTAACAATCCCTTGTATTTCTGTTGGGCTGGTTGTTACATCACCTCTTTCATTTCTGATTTAATTTATTTGGGTCCACTCTCTTTGTTTCTTGGTGAGTCTGGCTAAAGTTGCATCAACCTTACTTACCTTTTCAAAGAACCAGAAGATCTTGGTTTCATCGATTGTTTGTTTGGTTGTCTGGTTGGTTGGTTGGTTGGTTTTTAGTCTCTATGTCATTCATTTCTGCTCTTTATTATTTCTTTCTTCTACTTTCTTGGGGCTTTAGTAGCTTTTCTCTTTCTCATCCTGTTAGTTGTTGTGTTAGGTGGTTTATTAGAGCTTTTCCTTGTTTTTTGAGATAGGCCTGTACTGCTATGAACTTTCCTCTCAGGACTGTTTTTGCTGTGTGCCATAGATTTTGGGGTGTTGTCTGTTCATTTTCGTTTTTTTCCAAGAAGTGTTTGATTTCTTCCTTGGTCTCATTGGTAACTCATTCCTTGTTTAATAACATGCTCTTTAGCCTCCATATGTTTGACTATTTTTGAGGGGTTTTTTTTATAGTGGTTGATTACTAGTTTCATGGCATTGCAATCCGAGAAGAGGCTTGATATGATTTCAAACTTCTTGAATTTGTAGAGACTTGCCTTGTGCCCTAACATGTGGTCTATTTTTGAGAATGTACCATGTGCACTGGAGAAGAATGTGTGTTCTGCTGCTTTGGGATGAAATGTTCTGTAAATGTCAAGTAAATCCGTTAGACCTACTGTGTCACTTAAGGTCTGTGTTTCCCTTTGGATTATTTGTCTTGGTGATCCATCAAGTGATGACTGTAGGGTGTTTAAGTCCCCCACTATGATTGTGTTGCTGTTGAATGTCCCCTGAAAGTCTTGCCCCAAATTATTATATATTTAGGTGCTCCTATATTGGGTGCATATATATTTCTAAAGGTTATTTCCTCCTGTTGGATTGATCCTTTTAGTGTTATGTAGTGACCATCTTTGTCTCTTGTTATGGTCTGTATTTTGAAGTCTATTTTGTCAGATATAAGTATTGCTGCTCCAGCTTTCTTTTCCTTTCCATTTTCATGGAATCTTTTTTTCTATCCCTTCACCTTTAGCCTTTGTGAATTTTTTGTTCTCAGGCGAGTCTCTTGTAGACAGCATATATTTGGGTCCTTTTTTCTTGTCATTCAGCTATCGTATGTCTTTTGATTGGACCATTTATTCCGTTTACATTTAAGGTTACTATTGATATCAACTTGTTGAATGCCATTTTTCCCCTTTATGCTGATGTACCTTTCTCTCACTAATCCTTCTTTTTCTTAGAGCAAGCCTTGTAGCATTTCTTGCAATGCTGGTTTGGTGGTACTGAACTCCTTTAGCCTTTTTTTTTGTCTGGGAAACTCTTTATTTCACCGTCAATTTTAAATGATAACCTTGCTGGGTAAAGCAATCTTGGTTGCATGTTCTTGCTTTTCATTACTTTGAGATCTTCATGCCACCCCCTCCTGGCTTGAAGAGTTTCTGTTGAGAGATGTGCTGTCAGTTTTATGGCTGCCAGCCTTGTAGGTCACTGCTTGTCTCTCTCTTGCAGCCCTTAATATTTTCTCTTTGTCCTTGAGATTTTCCATTTTAATTATGATGTGTCTTGGAGTGGGTCTCTTTGGGTACCCCTTGTTTGGAACCCTCTCTACTTACTTACCTTGTGTGCCATTCTCCCTCGCCAGCATAGGGAATTTTTTTGTGATTATTTCATCCACCAAGTTCTCCATCCCTTGCTCTCTTTCCTCCCCCTTGGTACCCCTATCATGTGAATGTTGTTTCACTTCATGTTGTCCCAAAGCTCCCTTAGAGTGTCCTCATGCTTTTTGAGTGTGCTTTTTTCTTTTTGCTACTCTGTTTTTTTCTACCTTGTCTTCTAAGCCACTTATTCTCTCCTCTGCTTCGTTGAGCCTGCTTTTAAGTCCTTCCAGCATATTCTTGATATCAGATACAGTATTCTTCATTTCTGCCTGGTTCTTATGCGTCACATCTAGTTTTTGTTTCATGCTGGTGAAGCTTTCACTAAATTTCTGGGCCTTCCCATTAAATGCCTTGTGGTTCTCATTAATTTCCTTGAGCATCTCTATAACCGTTACTCTGAACTCTGTTTCTGATAACTTGCTTAACTCCATCTCATCAATGTCTTTTTCTGGCAATTTTTCTTTTTCTTTAGTTTGTGGGTTGTTTCCTTGTCTCCCCATTTTAGTGGTTCTTAGTGTTTGTATCTGTATATTAGATATCTTTGCTGACTTCCAGTCTTGTGGGGTGGGATTTTGCAGCATGAGGCCACTACAAAATAGAATTGTGTGTTTTCCTTATACTTCTGAGCTATTTGTTCTAGGTGTGTTCTTTTTGTGGGCATCCCTTTTGTGGGTTCTTTGTGCTCAGCTGCTGTGATTGGGTGTAGATTGTTGTTGACCAATTGTTGGGAGGACTCTCCTCTCAGGTTGGCTAACTGTGTGCCTCAGCCCCAACCATGTTGTGTAAGCTGTTGTACAGGTGCTGGCAAGGCAGGACAATACACAACTAAATTGCTGGGAAACAAGGGGTATCTTACAAAATATCTTGACTAGTCCAATGAAAATAGCCCACGTGAAAATAGAACTAGGAGAGTGAAGTGAGAACACAAATGCTAAAACAAACAAACAAAAAGAAAAGAAAAAGATAAAAGAGAGGGGGAAAATTGAGAGAGAGAAAAGGATATTATTGCCAATAGTAACAAAAAATAAAAAATACTAGACTAAAATGAAAAGTAAAAGTAGGGAAGCTACTGGGAGATAAAAGGGACAGAGAAAGGATTCTGAAAGAAGGGTGAGCAAAAAATTAAGGGATGGAGTAGGAATAGGGTAATAGTTGAAAACAAAAAAATAAAAAATACAGTAGACAAACTGAAACTAACAATCAAACAGACAGGAAGATAGCAGGGAGAACAATAAAAGAAAAAGGGAAAAAGTTATGCCAATTGAACTAAGAGAGAGAGAGAGAGAGAGAGAGAGAGAGAGAGAGAGAGAGAGAGAGAGAGCAAGGGCAGGGAGGGACTCCAATAAGAGATATGGGGGAAACATGGAGAAAAGCAGTAAACTTATTGGTTATAATGACAATGTCTCAGCAGTTCAGCAGAGAATATCAAGAAAACCTTGTTAATAGAACAAAAGACAAAACAAAACAAAGAAACAAATAAAAAACACAAAGCAAAACAAATTTTAAAAATTAATTAAAAAGTTTAAAAGTTAAAAAACTTAAAGGGAAACATTTTTTTCCTTTTCTCTCTTTTTCCTAAGAACAAAGTAGTCAGTCAGGTGAGTTTCATCTGGGCAGCTTGTGTTGTCTGTGGGTCAGTTTTGTATGCTGATTTCAGTTCTCCTGGGAGGTGCTTGTGTGTCAGCCAATGTGAGGAGCTATCTAGGTTTGGCTCTGTTGTCCTTAGGTAGTTGGCTGATCTGAGGCTCTCTGTGGACCACCTCCACCTGTCAGCTCTTTTGCCTCCCCTTTGTGGTTGCCTGGTCTTACTCCAGAGTCTTCCAAAGAGTCTTTAGGGTGCAGTGTAGCTTGGGATATCGCTCCCTTTACTTAGAGGTTTCACTGTCAGGCACTCCCTGTGAGGGAGTTAGTCTCTGCTCCACAGCCAGCATCTCAGCCTCTAGCCTATCCTTCAATTCTAGTTCCCCAAGCACTGGCCTGCTGCAGCTTCAGATTGACTTCAGTCTGTCGCCGTTTCTGTATGGGCAGTTTCAGCAGCCTGGGCTCAGTGGGTCTGATTAAAAACTGTTCAGTTTAGCACTTTTTCTGCACAGCCCCCAGCAGGGGTTTTAAACTTTTCCTCCAGTTCCCAAACTATAGTCCCTGAGAGTATTATTCTTGTAATGTCCTCCTGTGAGCTCTTTTCCCTTCCCCCTCAGGACTGTGCCCTGCAGGAGATATCTGGAGCTTCAGTGAGCTGAACCGGGTTCTTTCTGTTGAGGGTGATGCTCTTAGCCTGCGGGAGAGGTAGACGTGCTCCACCCCTCCTCTCCCAGATCTGGTTGGCTGATTGCACAGGGCGTGCTAATTTCAAACTCTCCACAATGGAGATATAAATCCCAGTTTATGCTGTTCTGTCTTCCCAATGAATGCCAGGAAGTTGGACCCTTGTTTAGCAATCAAAAACTCAAAAACGCACAAAGCAACACACAAGCAGAGAATACGCCCTGCAAAGTCCCACCACCCCTGTGCCTAGGCACCAAGAAGGAGAAGTCACAAAGTCAGCCCCATGCAGCCCCATAAAGCTCGGTCCAGTTCTTTTGTGCTATCTAGGCACCCCTCAGGGCAGGTCAAAAACCCAAGATTTGCCCCTTCGGGAGCTCAGGGCTCAGGGGGCTGGAGAACTGACCCGTCCCTCCAGCAGCTCCAGTGTCTCTGGCGGTGGGAGGGGTCTCTTCCACTTCCCGGTGCCACGCAGATCAAATGCTTTCTGGGGTTCTATAGAATGCATTACAGGAAGGCAGAGGGCCCCTGTATGTGGCTGCTCAGTGCAGCCCTCTGGACCCTTTTTCACTGTGGGGCTGCCCTTCCTATGGTCAGCACCCTGTGTGTAAGATGCCTGTAGCAGCCCCCACTGGAAGCTTTGTTTTACTAGGAAGGCACAGTCCCCTCCTCACAGGCACGCTGCTCCCCTGGGTCCCTCTGCCCTTCTTGCGGGGCTCACCTTCCCTTCTCTGCTAGGGGATTGAGATCCCAGCTTTTGGATGCTAGTCCACACTCCCAAGGGGAGGCAGCTTTGCAGCCTCTAGCCCTAGGGCCTCACAGCCCAGCATAGCCTAGAGGGGGGACTCCCTACCTTCTATGCACCCCCCCTTTACCAGACTCTATGATGTTTCTTCAGTGCTCCCTACTGGAAATATGTCCACTCAGGTATATTTCTCTGTTTTTTCTAAGCGGTTTACACCGTATTTTCGGAGTAAATTGAGTCTGTGGCTGGGAGCAAGGGTGCTCTGCTTCTTCTCACAGTGCTGCCGTCTTCCCCCCTCAGCCCTTTCTAGTTTGAGGGCATTTTTGGTTTTGGATGAATATACTGTTGTTTGTATCATCGTGTCTCTTTTTTAGATCTCTGTATTATCTGTTGAGAATTCCCTGGAGAAGAATTCAGTTATTTGCAGATGAAATCCAAGTGGCATTTAGTTGGTTTCTTGTGAGCTGAGAGTACACTACCTAGGAGGACAGGATAGATGTTGCAGTGGGCAGTGAGCTAGAGCCCTTATGCTAAAAATTTGTTTATTATTAGGCACAGTTGAGAAAGTAGACTTCTGATTTTAGCAAACACTGAAAATGAGAGCAGGGTGGGAGGGCAGGAGGGTAGCTTGCTCTACTGGCATGGAGGACAGGGTTCCTTGCCATGCCTGTGACCTTGGCATTATTTCCCGCAGTCCCCATATGGGACCAGAGACTTTAAGAGACTGTTTGGTTCTCTAATGAAGTCTTGTTTGGTGGGTTTGATGACCCATATGATTTGAGATTGCTTATGTAAGGATAACTGGTTTTGTTTATTCAGATTACTGCCACTTGCACAATTGGATTTTCACTTTTAATCTTTTGAGATAGTAATTAAATATTAAATATGTAAATTGCACAGATCAACAGTTTTAATGCCTGCCTTTTTTTTTTTCACTTCTCATTTGAGGAAATGTTTATTGATTTGACAGAGACAGAGAGAAAGAGAGAGAATAGGCTAGTCTAGGGGAGGGGAGGGGAGGGGAGGGGAGGGGAGGGGAGGGGAGGGGAGGGGAGGGGAGGGGAGGGGAGGGGAGGGGAGGGGAGGGGAGGGGAGGGGAGGGGAAGAAGCATTGATGTCACCGAGAAATATCAGTGGATAGTTTCCCATATGCCCCCTACCAGCGATTCAACCTGCAACTTGGGTATGTGCCCTGATCAGGTATTGAACCCACAACCTTTTGGTGTATAGGGACAACACTCCAACCAACCAAGACACTTGACCAGGACAGTGTCTAACTTTCAAACTACAAGAGGAAAGCTTTCAACTTTGAATCCTCCTTTCTGGGATTTTTTTTTTTTTTTAAGGCAGAATTTAAAACGTTGGCATAGTGCCTTGGTCAGATGTAGCAACTTACTAGCCTTTTAAAGTTGAGTGACAGTTTCCTTAATGGGCCAAAAGTACAGTTTGAATTCACAGGTTTGCACTAACTTTCAAAGTTGGTCCTTACCATTGTTGTCCTCTGCTTAGCTAAAGACGTCATGTGCAATAAAGGACTGCCCAAGGTTTATGTCTTGTTAATCTGGTTTGTGAAGGTTGAGAAACAACCTCTGTCTTCAGATCTGTGTTTATCAGATCACCTGCATGGGCAGAGACATTCAGATATGCTGGTAAAAAGGGCTTCAGTTGGTTAGGCTATAATGTGAATTTATAACCACATGCTTGTGCATTTCATGGTGGTGGTTACATTTTCTGAGAATTGAATAAATCATGGTATTTAAAAAGATAAGGCATTACTGAATATCAGGTCTATGGCTTTTATTTACATTTGCAGTAAATGGCATTTGACTTATAACTACTTAATAGAGTTTTGAGCAACAAAAACAGTTTCATTTTGGGAAATGGGTGGGTTGTCGTTAAAACACTCCAATTTCTAGTGTAAAAAAAATAAAGCAAGGTATGTTTTGGGTACATAGACTTGCCCAGCTGCTTATCCATTTGCTCTGTTATTGACAGTAGTTATCATTTATTTAGAGGCCCCATCCTTCAAACTAGCAAGGTGTAATTAGCCCACTTGACCCCAACAGAAAAGGTTTTAGGGATGTTCCCAGCTGCATTGCATCTCTCTAGCAAGGGTTGTTGATTGTGCTTTTTGACTCTTACCAGTGAACCAGGTACTAAGAGACATGAGTTTTAAGTTTCATACTTCATATAAATTTGGAAGTTGGGGCTTAACCTCTCTTGCCCTCAATTTCTCCAAGTGTTAAATAGGAATAATTATATCTCCTTTTCCTAGTATATCATAGGTATTAGTGCCACATATAATAAGATATATAGTCACTTGGGGAAATGAAAACTACTGTGGGACACAGTGAGGACAGCTGATAGCAAAAAGCACGACCTGGATCTTTTTGGTTAAAATAATACCTTCCTAACATCCTCCAGGAAAAGGGAGTGGACATACCTGTTAGCCTTAATGTCCTTTAACTGCTAGGTACCCTCACATCAGCCCTAGTAGTAGTGAAGTTTTCACATAAAAGCCATGATTGTCAGAGCAAATAAACCCCAGGTTGATAAGACACCAAGCAGGCCACTGGGACTTGGTTAAATTGACCTATGCACAGCCCTGGGTGGTGTTTAGACCTTATACCAGAGCCACAGGGAGGGACTCTCCCTGGCTGGGCACACAGCTCATTAGCTTGCAGCTGTCTGCTGGAGTCTGGCTAAAAGAGCAGCATAACGTGGATATCAGGGCTCAGGGCAGGTGGCCTAAGAGCCCAGAGGATTGTGAGCTCTCTGGCAGGTCAGGTTCTAAACAAAGAAACACATTTGTGGGCGTGCCTTTTCTCCTCCACCTCCTGTTTCAGGAGGGAGCTGCTGTGGTAACCTGAAGCAACAGGGCACCAATGGCCAGGTTTACCGGCATGTTCATTAGGTTCACAGGGTGCACATATGGAACATTCTAGTTAGCTCCCAAGTGACTGATCACCTTTGATGGACGTGCCCTCGAAGGGGCATAAAATGTTTTTCAGAACTCACCTCACATTCTTGGGTAACTAGGATGACTACAGTTTTACATGCAATGGTTGAGTTATTCTAGAGTTTTGCAGGGTTAGGGTTAGGGTTAAGGTCTGACCTTATACAGAACTCTCCTCAACCAAGTGGTTGGGCCCTCCTCAAACTCTGCCTGCACTTTCCCTCTCCCCCTTCTCAGAACCTAACATGTCTCTGCTGGGCATGACTTGCAGTAAAATAGTATAGTGTAACTTGTTTTATGGTGGCAAATACGGTGTGCTGTATTTGAAACTCTTAACCAAGGTAATAAAACATGGACTAAATTACTACTCTGTGTCCTGGGAACAGCATTTTAAAAAGAACTAATAGACTGTATTTTCTGGAGTGGTTTTAGGCTCACAGAATTGAGCAAAAATACAGGTTCCTATCTACTCTCCTTCCTCCCCAAAATGAATTAGTATGTTGCATTTGTCATGATTTATGTACCAATAATGATGTATTATTAAAGTTTATAGTTTACAGTAAATTTCACTATTTTGGTCAGTGGTTTTGATAACTTGATATTTCAACATGCCAATAAAGTAAAATTAGTAACTTATTCTCATGCAAACTGTTTACACAGAACACATTCTGAAAAGTAGGAGTGGTAAACTTTTATTTGGTTCCTGAAAGGTATAGGTTGATTCTTTTCATTAACATAAATAAATATACAAAAATATTATACTGATTGAAACCCATGAGGCAAAATAGAGGATGCCGTTATTCTAAACATTTCATATGGCATGCAGGAAAAGACTCCTCCTTAATGCAAAAAGACAGAAGCAGTTGCTTCCCAGGCTCTGGAAGCAGGAGCATGGGGACCTTACTAACCTCTGGGGCATCTCTTCCTCTTTAAATTGAGGAATGCTGTCTAGCTGATCTAATCTCTCTTTGTAAGCTGTTCATACATGCATTGATTTAGACTTATGTGTTCATCCACTACCACATACTGAATGACAATATCAAGTGACAGTGTCACTGTACTTATCAGTGCACCACTTAATACATTAGCAGCCACAATCCTCTGTGCTCACCATGCTAGACCCTGGGCTGTGGACTTTTGTAGCTGTCTGTTTCTTCTGAACAACCCTGTGGAGGCTCTTAGTCTCCTCCTGTTCACAGGGGAGGAAATGTGAGGTTTAGAGAAGTTCAGGGGTGACTTGCCCAGGGCCAAGCAGAGCCGGATTTCAAATACAGTTACTAGTCTGGAGAGCTTTGACAACACTGTCCTTATCAAATATCAAATCTTTCACACATGCTCTTGCCCCCTCACCAAGACATGCTACACATAGTGTGTACTTAGGCCTGAGGATGGATGTCTTTCAAAGTGGGCACTGCTATGCTATGGAGAGGTCATCATTACGAGATTCACCGTGTGGTGATCTGATAGCATTTCCCAATCTCTGCACAGGAATTGGTCTTGTTCTGCCTGGAAAACAAGGTATGTGATATGAATCACCAAGACAGTGCAGGTTACTGTGCCCTGCACGAAGCTTGTGCAGGAGGATGTCTCCACATTGATGGACAGCATCTTAAATATGGTGCTGATGTCAACTGCAGTGCCCAGGATGGAACCAGGTTAGTAGCATGTCTTGTTGAGGCATAGGCATTGGCTCTCAAGTATGTGAGAAACACCTAGAGGAAAGATGACTGAACACACTAATGTCAAAACCTTCTGGAATTGAACCAAACATATTTTTGGCCGAGTAATTTTAAAGTAACCCATGGACACAGACAATAGTGTGGTGAAGGCCTGGGCAGTGGGTGCGGGGTCAATGGGGGAAAAAGGGGAATATCTATAATACTTTCAAAAATAAAAAATATTAAAAGATCAATAAAAAAATATTTAAAAGTTAAGCCCTGGCCAGTGTTGCTCAGTGATTAGAGCATCGGCCTGCATACCAAGGAGTTGCAGGTTCAATCCCTGGCCCGATTCAGGGGCTTGTGGGAGGCAACCAATTGATATGTCTCTCTCACATCCATGTTTCTCTCTCTCTTTCTCCCCATCCCTCCACTCGCTCTAAAATTAATGCAAAAAATATCTTCTAGCGAGGACCAACAAAAGTAAATAAATAAATAATAAATAATATAAAAATAAAGTTGCTGATAAAAAAATGTTTATGACATGAGAGGGAAATTGGCAGAGCTAGAAGCACCAGAAATCAGTTTCCTCACTTAGACAACTGGCAGAATCTGTCTGATGTAACATTCCTTTGCAACTCTCTGGAATCTCTTGCGATTTCCAGCAAAGCTTAGATAGTAAATTTCAGTTAATTTTAGTTAAATTGCAGCAGCTCTTAGCACATTAGTTATCTCCCTGTCCTCCATGAGTAGCCAAATCCTGAGGCAGGCAGCTGTGCCTGATTTCATGGAGTACCTTACAGGTACATTGTGGAAGCCAAGATGGACAAAATGGACCCTGTTCTCCAAATATCAGGGATCTGCACTCTGATTGCTGATTGTTGCCCCTGATCATGGATGTTCCTGACACAGGTGGGCAGCCATTGTTGCAACCCTCATTACCATTGTTACAAGCCCCTCCTCCACTGGCTGACCTGCTGTGTAATAGATTTAAAGACTAGTATCAAAAAGACAAAAAATAACAAGTGTTGACAAGGATGGGGAGAAATAGGAACTGCCATACACTACTGGAATGTAAATTGGTAGCACCATTGTAGAAAACAGTATGGACATTCTTCAGGGGGAAAAAAGGGAAAAAGAAGTAGAACTGCCATATGACCCACCAATTCCATTCCTCAGTATTTACCTAAAGAAAACAAAAACATAAATTCAAAAATATGTATGCATGCCTATGTGCACTGCAGCATTATTTACAATACCCTGGTTGTGTTAGCAATTCTAGTTCCCATCAAGAGATGAGGGGATTAAGAAGATGTGTTACATAAATACAGTGAAATGCTACACATCCATAAAAAAATGAAATGTTACCATTTGGGGCCACATAGATGAACTTTGAGGGTATTATGATAAGTGAAATCAGACAGAGAAAGACAAATACCATATGATCTCGCTTGCATGTGTAATATTAAAAAACAGAACAGAACAAACAAGACAAACAGACTCATAGAGACAGGGAACAAACTGGTGCTTACCAGAGTGGGGCAGCAATTATGGGGGTGGACAACATAGGTAAAGTGGATTAAGACATGCAAACTTCCATTCATAAGTCACAGAATAGAACGAGCAGTTCAGCGAATATAGTCAGTACTATTGTAGTCATTTTGTAGAGAGCTACTAGACTCATGACAGGGATCATTTCATACTGTATATAAAAATCAAATCACTATTGTGCACTGAAACTATTAGGATATTTTATGACACTTATATGTCAATAAAAATAAAAAGAGAGAGTGCCTTCTTTCAGTGCCCTTAATTTTCTCTGTCTTTTTTTGGGAGCCAGATCTTTAAAGAGTAGGACACTCAAAAGCAACCACACATGCAAGTAAGTTTAGAAAGTCACCATATACACCCAGGGAAAGACAGGTTAGAAAGCACCAGAGAAGATTTTAAGATTATTAACCAAAGAAGAGGTTTAGGTCATCATAATGAGCAGAAAGGACTTATTTGAGTGAAAAGGAGTTTACAACCCAGGAGTCACAGATTCAGGCAGAAACCCAGACAGAACAAGGGAAGGCAGGGTTTTATTTTGTTTTATTTCCCAGAATATTTTATTCTAAAATTATTCATAATAGGGTCTTGAAAAATATAATTTTAGACTTTAAAAAGAGTTGTAAAAGTAGCATAGAGTTCTCATATACCCTTTACCCAACTCCTCCTCCTGATACTATAACCATAAAATACTTCCCAAAAGCAAGAAATTGTGGTATATAATATGGCACATAATAGCATTGCTACAATACTGTTAATTAAATACAGAGTTTATTTGAATTTCACCAGTTTTCTCATTAGTGCTCTGCTTCAAGATCCAATCCATGACTGCACATGGGATTTAGTTTTTTCCTGTCTCCTTAGTTTCTTCTAACTTGTTCCGTAGTTTTTCCTTGTCTTTATAACTCTGACACTTTTGAAGCATGCTTGTGAGTTATTCTGTAGAATGTAAGGCAGGGTTTTATAGGAGTAAAATTTACAAGTGTTGGTCCCATTTGGGTCCTCCATGAAAATGAAAGATTCCAAGTAGGTTAACCAGGATTGGTTAATTCCAGTATGCAAAGGAGGGAGGAAAAAACTACAGGGAGGAGATAAAGTCCATGTGTCAATGCAGCATTTATTCCAGGATGTTTATAGCTCAGCCTTGAGCCTACTTTAACAACAGCTTTGCAGTTTAAAAGAGGCTCTAAGAACTGAGGCACAAGATGTGCGAAGACACCAACTCCCTATTAGCCTCCTGACTCCAAGTAACTCTTACCAATGCCTGTTCCATTTCATTTTCTCTATTATCAAGATTATATCTCATGTTCTTCTCTGCACAAAGCTACTCTTGAACATTTTTAAAAATTTGTCTCTATTGTTGAAACTATTACTGATGTCCCCTGTTTGTTCCCCGTTGATCCCCTCCACCCCACATTCATGCCTCCTTTCCCCCACCAGGCCTTCACCCCATTATTGTCTGTGTCCATGGGTTATGCATATATGCATATAAGTTCTTTGATTAATCTCTCTCCACCCACTCCCACCTTCCCTCTGAGATTCATCAGTCTGTTACACATGTCTGTTGTCTCTGGATCTATTTTGTTCATCAGTTTATTTTGTTCATTAGATTCCACATATGAGTGAGATCATGTGATACTTGCCTTTCTCTGACTTGCTTATTTCATTCAGCATAATACTCTCCAGATTCATCCATGCTGTCCCAAAGGAAGACAAACAATTCAATTAAAAAATGGGCAAAGGACCTAAATAGACACTCTCCAAAGTGGACATACAGATGGCCGAGGGACATATGAAAAAATGCTCAAAGTCACTAATCATCAGAGAGATGCAAATTAAAACCACAATGAGGTTTCACCTCACACCTGTCAGAATAGCTACCGTCAATAAATCAACAAATAACAAGTGCTGGCAAGGATGTGGAGAAAAGGGAACCCTTGTGCACTGCTCATGGGAATGCAGACTGGCACAGCCACTATGGAAAACAGTATGGAGGTTCCTCAAAAAATTAAAAATGAATCTGCCTTTTGACTCAGTGATCCCACTTCTAGGAATGTATCCTAAGAAACACCAATCTTCAACAATTAAACAAAAAAAGCCAGCAACCTCATTAATACATTACATGATTTATAGGTCTAGTTTTTCAACAACAGAAATATCACAAGACATATAAAGAACTAGGAAAGTATTAAACAAAGGAAAAAAAAAATTTAATTAATTAATTAATGGAAAACATCCCTGAGATAGACCAGATGGTGGTCCTATTAAGACAGAGACTCTAAAACAACTTAGCAATGTTCACAGAGCTAAAGGAAGTCAGAGACAGAGAGAATAATGTATGAACAAAATGGAAATGTCCATAAAAATATAGAAAACATAAAAAAGAACCATAAAGAAGTTCTAGAGTTGAAAAAGTGTGATAACAGAAATGAAAAATTGACTGGAGGGATTCAAAGGCATATGAGTAGACAAAAGAAAAAAAATCAGCAAACTTGAGAACAGGACAATTGAATTATCAAATTTGAGGAACAGAAAGGAAAAAGAGAGGTGAATTGACCTTTGGGATCTCATCAGTGGGATCAGCATAATCACAGCAGGAATCCTAGAAGGAAAGGAGAGAGAAAGGAAGAGAAATTACTTAAATAAATAATTGTCCAAAATTTTCCAAAGTTGAAGAACGGCATGAATATAAACATCCAGGAAATTTAATGAACTCCAAGCAGGATAATTTCAGAAACCCATATTTAGGCACATTATAATAAAACTGTTTAAAGACAAAAGACACAAAAGAAAATCTTTTAAAGTGGGCAAGAGAGAAGTGACTCAGCACACAGAGGAAGCACCAATAAGTTTATTAGCAGTTTTCTCATCAGAAAAGATGGACATCAGAGGCAGCACATAGATATAGTCAGAGTGTAAAGTTAAAAACAGTAAACCAAGAATCCTATATCCATCAAAACTCTCCTTCAAAAATTTAAACATTCTCAGAAAAAGCTGAGTAAGTATGTTAGCAGCAGATCTACCCTGCAACAAATGCGAATGAGAGTTCTTCAGGTTAAAATGAAAAACAGGCAATAACTTGAAATCTTGTGAAAAAGTACGGATTTCTGTTAAAGGTAGGTACATGGACAATATAAAAGCTAGTTTTATTGTAACTTTGGATTATAGCTTTACTTTTTTGTTTTCTAAATGATTTAAGAGACTAGTGCATAGAAAAGCTATTATTCTGTGATTTTTAAAAAACATTTGTATACAGACAGAATTCTGTGACATCAGTAACTGAAAGAGTTGGCGATTGAGCTGGAAAGGAGCAGCATTTTTTATGGTTTTGACATTAAGATGGTATAAATTCTGATGAGGCTGGCATAACATTAGGATATTAAATGTAATCTCCATAGCTATAGAATGTATACAAAAGGAAATGAGAAGGAAAATAAATAAATAAATAATTTTATTACAAAAAATTAAATGCACACAAAAGACAGAAATGCAGGAAAAAGAGGGACAAAAAAGGTATGAAGCATATAGAAAATAAATAGCAAATGATTTAAATCACTTCTTATGAGTAGTCAATCTAATATAAACTAATTAAACTCAGCAGTAATATGATAAGAGTTTGGCGTAATGTTTTAAAAAACAGCTGTCTATAAGAGACCCACTTTAAATTCAAAGACACAGATAGGTTGATATCAGAAGATGTAAAAGACACTTCATGCAAAGAGTAGCCAAAAGATGACAGAACTGGCTGTACCAATATCAAACAAAATAGACATTAAGTCATAAAACGATTATAAGAGACAAAGAGGCACATTTTACATTAGTAAAATAGTTAATACAGCAAGAAGATAAAACAGTTACAAATACTTATGCACATCATAATGCTATCAAAATATATGAAGCAAAAATATACAAAGCTGAGAGAAATAATTGTTCTGTTAATAATAGCTGGAGACTTCAATACTCTACTCCAAATAATGGATAGAACAGCCAGATAAATGAGGAATTAGAGGACTAAAACAATACACTAAACCAAGTAGATCTAACACATAGATAACACTGATAAGAACAGAATGCACATTGTTCTTAAGTACAGTCAGGACATTCTTCAGGTTAGATCACACATTAGGCCACCAATGAAGTCAATAAATTTTAAAAGATAGAACTCTTACACTTGATCTTAGCCAAAAGGCCGAGAAGCGATTTAGAACTCTTACAAAGTGATCTCTGACCACAACAGGTTGAAGGTAGAAATTAATAACAGAAGGAAAATGGGAAAGTTAAAAAATTCATAGAAATTAAGCAACACACTTTTAAACAACCAATCGATCAAAATAAAAAATTAGAAAGGGAAATGAGACAATACTTAGAGATGAATGAAAAAAACACACACCACACATATCAAGACTATGGGACACACAAGTAATGCTAAGAAAGAAATTTATACCTATAAATGATCACAGTAACAAAAGAGCTTGAACCCAGCCAGTGTGGCTTAGTGGTTGAGCACCTACCCAGGAACCCAGTTCAATTCCTGGTCAGGGCATGTGCCTGGGTTGCAGACTTGATCCCCAGTAGGGGGTGTGTAGGAGGCAAACGATTGATGTTTCTATCTCTATTCTTCTCCCTTCCTGTCTCTCTAAAATCAATAAAAACTTTTTTTTTTTTTTTTAGAAAAGGTCTTAAATCAACAACCTAACATTACAACAGAAACAACTAGAAAAGAACAAACTCAACCCATTGGTAGCAGATGGAGAGAAATGCTAAAGATTGGAGCATAAATAAAGTAAGGAATAGAAATTTGAGAAAATCAGTGAAATTAAATATTGGTTAACAAACTTATAATATTAACAAAATTCACAAACCTGTAACTAGTTTGACTAAGAAAAAGAGAAGACCCAAAAAACTTAAATCAGAAATGAAAATAGAAACTTGACTGTCCATTCTACAAAAATAAACAGGAATATGAACAATTTTAGTGAAAAAAATTTGGATAATATACATAAAATGGACAAATTCCCAAATCTAGCAAGACTAAACTATAGGAAATAGAAAATATGACAGACCCCCTCATTAGTAAGGAGATTAAATCAATAATCAAAACTTCCTAGATCCAAAATGGCTGCAGAGAAGGTAGAAGCAAGGTACCCATACCTCTTCATTGTGCCAAATCAGATTTACAGGTAAATTACAGCACGATCAGCTTGAATGACCAACTGACAGACAGCTGAACAGAAGTATTACATCTGAGGATTTATAGAAGCTACACAGAGACTGATAAGGAGGGTTGGCCCCTGCCCCGAGGTATGGCAGCTGGGAAGCTGGAGAGATACCTTGGCTGCAGAAGTTCCCCCTGAGGAGCATGGGGTCTCAACCCAGTGCTGAGGCCCCAAACCAGAACACCAGGGCCAGGAAGAGGAGACTGCATAGCATCTGTCAGCAAAAATCACTGGGTAGACTGTCTGCTGGGAAGAAGAGGGAGTCTGCTAGAATTACAGGTGCTCACTTCATGGGCCAACACGCACAGGAGCTTGTTCTTGGGCACTCGGGGCTCTGGTAGAAGGAAAATGTCTTTGGGCAATGGGAGTCATACAGAGAAGGTCTGGGCAGCATGGCTGCATGGGGAGATCTGGAGGTTTGGCTACTGAGGTCCTGGACCTGAATCAACATCCCACGCCGCCCTCAGGTGCCATCTCCCAGGGCTGGGCTCTCCTGTTCTTATAGCACCAACTGGGGGAGTACATAAAACTGGTTTTCCGAATACTGTTGACACTAGCCTGCCATGCTCGAATCCAGCAGAAAGGACTGTTGGTTGCACCCAACAGAGACCTGTGGTGCACTCTTTTCCTGGAGAAACCGTAGGCAGACACTCAGTCATTGAACTGTGTGGCTTTGAAACAGGGGCCAATCTTTCCTCTCCTGCCGAGTGTTTAGCAGGTCCCACCCCCAAAGGAAGACACCCTTGTCAGGATCTCTGGTGGTGTGGCTGTGGAGCTAAGGGGAGGTGTGCCATGGGGCCGAGCACCAGCCCCAGTGGAGCACTGCCTTGACCTGTATTCCCAAGTCCTGCTGGCCCCACCCTGGTTCAGTTCCACTGGGAGTGGGGTTGGGGGGAAGGGAGAACAGCTCAAACCTGGGACCTTCAGAATGCAGCTCCTTTGGGGACTCTGATGACATGGCTGTGGAGCTAAGGTGAGCCTTGCAGCTTGCTCCCCTCCCATGGACTGGCTCTATCCCCAGTGGAAGGCTGCCTTGCAGGCCCCAACCTTCTGGGCTCAGTTCTGCAGGAAGAAGTTGCTTCCCCTCAGAGCCGAGACATTTGGAGTGCACATTTCTCAGAAGCTCCAGTCCAGGGACTCAAGCAGGTGTGGCTACAGAGCTCAGGGAGGGGTTCAGTTCTATGTCCACCCCCACCCCCCAGCAGCCCAGCTGGTGCCACCCCTAACAGAGGGCTTTCTTGATCTGTTTGCCTAAGTCCTACTGACTTGCAGTGGGGCCAGCCCACAGCACCCAACCTGAACCTGTGTTGCACTCATGCTGGGAGTTGGAGACTGTAGCAGAGACTAAGTGGTATGGCTCCAGAGTAGGGGCCACATTTTTTCCATTGAGTGCCTGACTACACTGCCCCTAAGTAGGGCACGCCCTAGCCCCGACCTCCTGACCCAGTTGCTCCACCCTACCAAGCTTGGGCCATGTGCAGAGGTCAGTGGGGCATGGTCATCTGGGGCCCACTCTACAGCCTTTCTTCATAAGACTTGGGAGGAAGTCCAGGTAACCTCAGAAGTGGGGCAGAGTAGCTAATAGGTGGACGCTGACCTCACTGAGCCTTGGACTTTTACTGAATGCCCCCAGCTCAGAGCTGCAGGAAGCCAATCCTGGTACACAGCGCAGCCACTCCCCCACATACCCAGGCACAGTAGATGCAGGCACAAACAGTGAACAGAATGGTAGCTTCAGACAGGTAGCCCAAGGCTGGTTACACACAACGTCTGACATTGCCCTGCACCAGAGCCCTGGCCAAGTGGACCCAGAACCAACACAACCAGTGGTGAGCTTCTGACCACACTAGAGATTCAGCCAGCTAGCCACACAAATGGTGCAAAGGGGAACTCCGCTCAACACCAGAACCCGCCAGGAACAACTCTGCCTTGGGGAGCAGCCCCTGAACAGCAACTCATTCATGGTGAATGAGGTCTAGCCTTACAGTCAGCCAGCCTGAGAGGTAACTCTACCCATGAATGGGCCATCAGCTTTCAGTACTCAATTACAACAGAAGAGGGCACATAGCCCACACCAGAATTACTTCTGGAGCACCTAGCTCAGGTGATATGGAAGACTAAACCACTGAGACCAACAACGCACCTACATCAGAAAGCCCTCATAACAAGCTTGGGAATCATAGCAGATGCTCCTAATACACGACAAACACAAAAAAGCAAACAAAATGGGGAGACAAAGAAGCATGCCCCAAATGAAAGAACAAGAGAAATCCTGAGAAAAAGTATTAAATGAAATGAAAGCAAATAAAATACCAGATGCAGAGTTTAAAACAAGGGACATAAGGATGCTCAAGGACCTGAGGAGAAGAATGGATGATCTCAGAACTTAAACAAAGATAGTAAGCATTAAAAAGGACACAGAAACCATTAAAATGAACCAGTCAGAAATGAAGGATACCATATCTGAAAAGAAGAATTCACTAAAAGGAATCAACAGCAGGTTAGATGAAGCAGAGGATCCAAACAACCATTTTGGGTGTAAGACAACAATAAGCACTCAAGTGGAGCAACAAAAAGAAAACAGAATTTTTAAAAATTGAGGAAAGTCTAAGGGACCTCTGGGAAAGCATCAAGCATAACAAGATCTACATCATAGGGTACCAGAAGGAGAAAAATGTGAGTAAGGGCCCGAGGACCTTTTTGAAGAAGTAATGACTGAAATTTTCTCTAACCTGGTGAAGGAGAAAGTCACACAAATTCAGGAAGCTCAGAGAGTCCCAATCAAGATGAACCCAAAGAGGCCCACTCCAATGCACATCATAATTAAAATAGCAAAAGTTAAAGGCAAAGAGAGAATAATAAAAGCAGCAAGAGAGACAGAGTCAGATACCTACAAGGGAGCTCTCATGAAGAGGCTGTCAGATGATTTCTCAACAGAAATACATCAGGCTAGAAGAGACTGGCATGAAATGTTCAAAGTAATGAGAAGCAAGGACCTACAACCAAGACTGCTCTATCCAGCAAGGCCACCATTGAAAGTTGATGGTGAAATAAAGAGCTTCCTAGGAATGGTGGGGTGGAGGGTGGGAGTCATGGAAGCTAAAGGAGTTAATTACCATCAAACTAGTATTACAGGAAATATTAAAGAGCCTGTTTTAAGAAGAAGAAGGGAAAAAGAGAAATAGAGGAACATAGGTATAAAGAACAACAAGGCAATAAATAATTACCCATGCCTAATAACATTAAATGTAAATGGGTTAAATGCTCCAATAAAAAGACATGGGGCAGCTGAATGGATAAGAAAAATATGGTGTCTACAAGAGACCCACCTCAGAACCAAAGACTCACACAAGGATGAAAATGAAGGGGTGGAAAATATATATTGCATGGAAATGAAAAGAAAAAAAAAAAGTTGGGGTAGCAATACTTATACCAGACAAAATAGACTTTAAAACGAAGGCTATAACAAGAGACAGAGAAGAACACTGCATAATGATAAAGGGAACAATTCAACAACTGGATATAACCCATGTAAACATGCACGCACCATAGGAATACCTGAATACATAGAGCAAATTCTGATGGACATAAAGGGAGAGATGGATAGTAAAACAGTCATAGTAGGGCATTTAAACACCCCATTGACATCAGTGGGTAGATCTTTTAGACAGAAAATCAACAAAAAACAGCAGCCTCAAATGACACACTAGACCAGATAGGTTTAATGGATCTCTTCAGAGCATTTCACCACAAAGTAGCAGATTATACATTCTTCTCAAGGGCATATGAAGTGTTTTCTAGGATGGACAACATGTTAGGACCCAACACAAGTTTCAATAAATTTAAGAAGATTGAAATCATATCAAGCATCATCTCTGACCACAATGCTATGAGACTTGAAGTCAATCACAAGAAAAAAACTGAAACGTGTAAAGGCTAAATTATGTTGTTAAACGATGAATGAGTTAACAATGAGATCAAGGAAGAAGTCAAAAGCAACCTGGAAACCAAAAATGGGAATGAACATTAGAACAATATCTATGGGACACAGCATTCCTAGAGGAAAGTTCATGGCATTACAGGTGTATCTCAGGAACAAGAAAAATCTCACATACACAATCTAACATTATACTTAAAGGAACCAGAAGAGAATTGCAGACAAAGCCCAGAGTAAGTAGAAGGAAGGAAATAATAAAGGTCAGAGCAGAAACAAATGTCATAGAGACTAAACCAATACAATTCATCAATGAGACCAAGATCTGCTTCTTTGAAACGATAAACAAGATTGACAAACCTTTAACCAGACTCACCAAGAAAAAAAGAGAGAGGACCCAAATAAAATCAAAAATGAAAGAGGAGAAGTAACAACTGGCCCAACATAAAGTGTTGTAAGAAAATACTATGAACAACTATATGCCAACAAGTTGGACAACCTGGGTGAAATGGGTAAATTCCTAGAAACATGCAATCTTCCAAACTTGAATCAGGACGAATCATAAAATCTGAAAATATCAATTAGAACTAATGGAATTGAAGTAGTGATAAAAACAAAATAAAAAACCCACAAAACCTCCCAGCAAACCAAAGTTCTAGATCAGATGGCTTCACAGGTGAATTTTACCAAGCACTCAAAGAACTAAAACCTATCCTCAAACTATTTCAAAAAAAACTCAAGGGAAGAGAAAGCTTCCAAGGTCATTTTACAAGGTTAGCATTATCCTAATCCCCCAAACCAGATAAAGACACTACAGAGAAAGAGGATTACAGGCCAGTATCTCTGATGAACATGAATGCTAAAATCATCAACACATTATTAGCAAAACAGATCCAGTAATACATTAAAAAGATTACACACCATTGTCTAAGTGGGATTTATTCTGGAAATGCAGCATTGGTACAATTTTTCCAAATCAATAATTGTGATACATTACAGAAACAAAATGAAGATAAAAATCACATGATCTTATCAATCAATGCAGAAAAAGCATTCGATAAAATCCAGCACCCATTTATAATCCCTCTATTCTCAGCAAAGTGGGAATAGAGGGATCATACCTCAACATAATAAAGGCCATATATGAAAAACCCATAGCCAATATAATACTCAATGGGCAAAAACTAAAAGCCTTTTCTTTAAGAACAGGAACAAGACAGGGATGTCCACATTCAGCACTCTTTATTTAATGTAGTACTGGGAGTCCTAGCCACAGCAGTTAGATAAGAAGAAATAAAAGACATCCAAATTGGAAAAGAGGAAGTAAAATTGTCATTATTCACCGATGATGAGATACTGTACATAGGAAATCTCTAAAGACTCCAGCAAAAAGCAAACAAACAAAAAACAACTAGAACTGATAAATGAATTTGATAAAGTAGCAGGATACAAAATATCCAGAAATCAGCACCAATAAAGAGCTATCAAAAAGAGAAATTAAGTAAATATTTGCTATTGCAGCACCTACCCCCCCCCCAAAAAAAACACAATAAAACATATCTAGCAATAAATTTAACCAAGGATGTAAAAGACCTGTACTCAGAAAATTGTAGTGAATATTGAAGGAAGAAACCAAGGAAGATACAAATAAGTGGAAGCATGTACCATGTTCATGGATTGGAAGAATTAACAATTAAAATACCTATACTACCTAAAGCAACCTATAGATTCAATGCAAATTCCATCAAAATGCCAACAGCATATTTCACAGATATAGAACAAAAATTTCAAAAATTTATTTGGAACCACAAAAGACCCTGAGTAGTTTCAGCAATGTGGAGAAAGAAGAATGAAATTAGAGGTATCTACCTGGAAATAAATGAAAATGAACACAGAACAACCCATTATCTATGGGACACAGCAAAAGCAGTCTAGCTAAGAAAATATTAAAACTTTCAATTTGTTAATCTTTAACAAGATAACTGCTAGTTTATTTCTATATTCTGTAATGTGCTATTTCATTTAGTTCTGCTCTAATACTATTTTTCTGCTAACTTTGGACTTTTAAAAATTTATTGAGGTATAAAGTTAGATGGTTGACATGAGGTCTTTCTTTTTTAAATACAAGTATTTGCCACTAGGGATCTTTTCTCTTAGTACTGCTTTAACTGAATCCCTTAAGTTTTGGTGTGTTATGTTTTCATTTTTACTTGTATCATGATATTTTATACTTTCCCATGTGATTTCTTCTTTTTTCTAAATTAAAATGTATTGTGGTGACATTGCTTAACAATAGGATCATATAGGTTTCAAGTGCACAATTCTATGATACAGGATCTGTATATTGCACTGTGTGCCCACCTCAAAGTCAAATCACCTTCTGTCACCATATATTAGGCTCTTTTTACTCCCCACCCCTTCCCTCTGGCAACCGGCACTCTGCTCTCTGAGTCCATGAGTTTCATTGTTATATGCCACATGAGTGAAATCATATGGTTCTTAGCTTTTTCTGACTTATTTCACTCAGCATAAGATTCTCAAGGTCCATCCATGTTGTTACAAGTGGCAGTATTCCATTTTTCTTATGGCTGAGTTGTATCCCATTGTACCCATGCACCACATCTTCTTTATCCAGTCCTCTATCACAGGACACTTTGGTTGTCTCCATGTCTTGGCCACTGTGAATAATGCAGCAATGAATATAGGGTGCATATATATCTTTGTGAATACATGTTTTTGAGTTTTTTGGGTATATACTCAGGAGAAGGATGGCTGGGTCACATGGTAGCTCTATTCTTAACTTTTTGAGGAATCGCCAGACTACTTTCCACAGTGGTTGTACCGGTCTACATTCCCACCAGCAATGAATGAGGGTTCCCTTCTCTCCACAACCTCTCCAACACTTGTTATTGCTTGTCTTGTTAATAATAGCCACTCTAACAGGTGTGAAGTGGTATCTCACTGTAGTTTTGATGTGCATTTCCCTAATTGCTAGTGAGGTTGAACATCTTTTCATATATCTATTGCTGTTTGTATGTCTCCTTGGGAAAGGCGTCTGTTCAGGTCCTCTGCCCAGTTTTTGATTGAGTGATTTGTTTAGCATTGAGTTTTATGAGTTATTTATGTATTTTAGAAATTAAACCTTTGTCTGAGCTGCTGTTTGCAAATATCATCTCCCATCTGGTTGACTGCCTCTTTGTTTTGTTGTCAGTTGCTGGCTACTTTGTCAATAAATTATCTGCCCATATATCTGTGGCTTTGTATCTGGGTTCTCAGTTATGTTCCACTGATCTATATGTCTGTTTCTGTGCCAATATCATGCTGTTTTGATTATCATAGATATGTAGTATAATTTGATATCAGGTAGGTGATACCTCTGGCTTCATTCTTTTTCTTAGGATTGCTTTCACTATTTGGGTGTCTTCTGTGGTTCCATACAAATCTGATTATTTTTTTTGTTTTATTTCTTTTTTAAAAATGGCATTGGGATTTTGATGGGGATTACATTAAATCTGTATGTTGCTTTGGGTAATGTGGACATTTTAACTGTGTTGATGCTTCCAATCTATGAACATGGCATATTTTCCCATTTTGTTGTGTCTCGTTTAATAATGCTTTATAAGTTTTCAAAAAATAAGTCTTCCTCATTCTTTGTTAAGTTCATTCCTACGTATTTTATTCTTTCTGTTGCAGTTGCAAAAGGAATTGGTTTTTGTTTTCATTTCTTTTTCTGAAGTTTCGTTGTTAGTATACAGGAAGCATTGGATTTTTGTACATTGATTTTGTATACTGCAACTTTTCTGTATTTTTCATTGTTTCTAATACTTTTTGGTGGAATCTTTAGGGTTTGCTTCGTACAGAATGATATAGTCTTCAAAAGTGACAGTTTTACTTCTTCCTTCCCAATTTGGATGCCTTTAAAAAAATCTTTATATATTTATATTTATATATTTATATTTATATTTATATTTTTAATTTATCTTTATTGTTGAAAGTACTCCAGATATATTTTTCCCCCCATTGAACCCTTCTACCCTGCACCCACCTCCTGACCCAGGCCTTCACCACACTATTGTCTCTCTCTCTTGCCTGATTGCTCTGGCTAGGACTTCCAGAACTATGTTGAATGAGAGTGGTGGGAGTGGGCATCTGCTGAGGTCCAGCCGCAGCGGGAGTCAGGGGTGCCGAAGGTGGGCAAGGCGTCGGCACTGGGAGACAGCAGACTACATGACTCGGAGGTGGTGTGACACTGTTCCACTTTATTGAGAATCAACATAATCTTTTATACTTTCTTTTTTGGCTATGATTACATTTTTTCGGTTAGCAAGCAAGAAATATTCCCAGGTTAAACAATACAAGTTTTGATTTCATCAGAATGGAACAATTTTGACTTTTATTTTTTAGAATAGAGGAGAAAGGAAAAATCAGTGACCTATAGAGTGATAGATGTGGCTTTGTTTGCAGCGGTAATATATTAGTGTGTGAGACAGAAACTTTATATAATGTTTGCCTGTGGTTACCACTTCTTATGGTTATATTTTAACTATGGACCTATTCTTAAGCTATTATATTCTTCTTGCCATTTTCTTCTAAGAAAAGAGTGCCAATAGCTATTGATTAACTGCTTAAGAATGCTTTTCATTTGTTTCTTTGGGAGCAAGCACCAGTGTGGCCGCTGCCTTGCCAAGCGTTTCATGGAGGGCAGGTTTTCATACAGAACATGCCTTCCATTTACATTAACTATTTTGATACCGTTCTCATTGTAAGCACCTGTATAAGGCGGAGGAGGGTCTGGTAGCCTTTTCATACTGTTAGCCCTTTTTAGGGGGATGCCACAATCTGCCATTTATTCTATGTGCTACCCAGGGTGGTCCTTGTACAACAGGCGAGGGGCGATGGCCTTTTTCCTGTCCTGGACTAATCCTGCATTCATAGGCAGAGGCACTTGAGGATAGGCGGCCGTGTGAGCTCAGCTTTCTCTAGTTCCTCCATAAATGCCTTATTGGGGGCGCCAGGGGGAGTTTTCCTAGCTACTTCTAATAACTATTTGTTAAAGCATCCGGCACATGTGATAGTGACTGGACTTGGGGAAATCGGGATTTCTTCAGAAGTGAGAACATTGTTTACCATTCCCAGGTTAGTTATTGATTTATGGCCCAAAATCCCCCTCCAAGGAGGAGAAGGGATATTCCCATTAAGCCTATTACTCCCACCCACATGCCACGTCCTCTCCTCAGAAGACGCCTTCCTTGAAGCTTCCTCTCCATGTCCGGATCTTCTCAGACGACATGGTTGGGAGAGGAATTCATATGCATTTTGTATTGTGCAGAATGTAGCTACCTGTTCGGGGGTTGTGTCATAGAAGCACCTTTCCTACAGGAGCTTATAGCAACATTCATTGTTTGGCTAAGTTCTGTAGGGGTGGTTTTGGAAGGTCTTTCAACTTTGGCCAAATCCCACTTCGTAGGAAATTTTTTCACAGCGCTGTTTCCAAGTGTCCACAAAGAGCTGCTGCTTGAAATCCTACACATGCACTTCTCCCATACTGGTGTGCTCGTTTCACTACCTGGATTTTGGTTTCCTCTTCTTTCTTTGAAATGACAAGCCTTCTTTCCAAGGTCATCCCATCTTTGGGGAAATTGACAAAATGCATATGAATTCCAGGATGAAAACTCACTCCAGAAGGATGAAATGCATGTGTTTCTCTCTGAAAGAACACTCAGCCACTAGTTTTTTGCTTGCTCCTTCAAAGTCTTTGTAGAAACGTGTATTTTCACTGGTGGAATAAGTTTTGGGATGCATTGTTTCATCTCTTGCAAGCCTCATGTGCAGCCATCTATGTTGTTTCCTCAGACAATGTGCAAAAATGCGGATTATGTATCCCAAATGACTTGAAATCCAGGAAAACGCACACTGCATCACCCTTGCTGAAACACGCTCTTTCACCTAATGCATTGAGCAGATTCAAGAAGGCAGAAAAGAAGGGCATTTTGCAGTGAAATTCAGACGGGCACATACAAAAGGTCATTTCTATTGGTTGCAGAGTGCAAAAGCATGATTGGCTTCATGTTCTCCATGAAACCCTGATATTTCCAGGTGCCCTGAAGTAGGACTTTGAAGAAAAAGTGTTTGCGTGTCTATTCGCAAAAAGAACTCTAAGTTGTGTATTCAGTGCTGGAGAGTGACACAGTCTACATATGTTAAACAGCGTTTTTGAGCGCACCAACATGCTTAAAATGGAAACTGCTACAAAGTGTGTGTAGCATGGAGAAAGAGGCATCTTTCTAGGAGAAGTTTGCCTTATAACACATCCCAGAGAAGAGGACCTTTCAAAAGTGGACTTCTCTTGAGTTGTGGTTGTTTGTGTGTGTGTGTGTTTTAATCATAAGTAGTTCTGTGTCAATTGATAAGATCATATGATTTTCATTATCCTTCCTTTTGTTAATTGATTGATTTACATATGTTGAAACATCCTTGTGTCCCTGGAGCAAACCTCACTTGATTGTGATGTATCATTTTTTGATGTACTGTTGTTGCTCAGGATTTTTGTATCTGTATTAATCAGAGATATTGGTCTGCAGTTTTCTTTTCTGTGTTCTCCTTGCCAGGTTTTGGTATTAGGGTTATGTTGGCCTCATAAAATGTGTTAGGAAGGTTTGCCTCTTTTTTAATGTTTTGGAAGAATTTGAGAAGTATAGGCTTTAAATCTTCTTTTGAACATTTGGTAGAATTTTCGAGTGAAGCCATCTGGCCCCAGATTTTTATTTTTGGGGGAGGTTTTTGATAGTGGTTTCAATTTTCTCACTACTGATCATTCTATGTAGATTGTCCAGTTCTTTGTGATTTAACCTAAGATGATTATAGATTTCTAGGAACTTATCCATTTTTTCTAGATTACTGAACTTGGTAGCATAAAATCCTTCAAAGTATTCTAGTATGATTCTTTGTATTTTTGTGATGTATGTGGTAACATCTCTTTTTTCACTTCTGATTTTGTTTATATGGGTCTTTTCTCTTTTTTCCTTAGTGATCTAGTCAGGGATTTGCCAATTTTATTAATGTTTTCAAAGAACTAGCTCTTTGTTGTATTAATTTTTTTGTAGTTTTTTTGTTTTCTGCTCTGGTTTTTATTATTTCCTTTCTTCTGCTGACTTTCAATTGTTCCCTTCTACTTTTTCTAGTACTTTAAGATGCAATGTTAGGTTTTTTACTTGGGATTTCTCTTTTTTTGTTTTTGTTTTTTAAAATTGTCTTTATTTTTGGAAATATTACAGATGTCCCCCATTTCCCCCCATTGACTCTCTCCCCGACCCACTCCCGACCCCTCCCCAGGCTTTCATCACATTATTGTCTGTGTCCATGGGTTTTGCATATATGCATATAAGTTCTTTGGTTAACCTCTTCCTGTCCCCCAACCACCCCCCTTCCCTGTGAAATACATCAGTCTGTTGCATCCTTTAGTGTCTCTGGGTCTAATCTGTTCATCAGTTTATTTTGTTTATTAGCTGCTTCTTAAAGGAGACCCTTCAACATTTCCTGTAATACTGGTTTGGTGTTGATGAACTTCTTTAGCTTTGTCCTGTCTCTGAAGCTTTTTATCTGATCTCCAATTCTATTTTTTCTTAATTTACCTTTATTATTGAAAGTATTACAGATATCTCCTTTTTTCCCCACTGATCCCCTCTGCCCAGCATCCAGCTCCACCCCCCATGTCCTCGAGCCCCCCTTTGCCCCCTCGGCCCAGGCCTTCACCACACTACTGTCTGTGCCCATGGGTTATGCATATATGCATGTAAGCTCTTTGATTAATCTCTCCCCACCCAGTCCCCCAACCCCTCCTTCCCACTGAGATTCATCGGTCTGTGCCATGCTTCTTTGTCTGTGTCCCTCAGTCTATTTTGTTTGCCAGTCTATTTTGTTTATTTTGTTCCTCAGTCTATTTTGTTTATTAGAGTCCACATGCGAATGAGATCATGTAAATCTGAAACAGGAAGAATTGGAAAATTTTTATAGGCTAATAACAACCAATGAAATCGAAGCAGTAACTTAAAAAGCACAACCCAGCAAACAAAAACCCCGGTCCAGATGGCTTCACAGGGGAGCTTTCTAATTCTTAAGTTGTTCAGTTAGATAGTTTACTAAAAATTTTTCTTGCTTTTTGAGGTAGGCCTGTAGTGCTATGAATTTCCCTCTTAGGACTGCTTTTGCTCTGTCCCATAGATTTTGGGTGGTTGTGTGTTCATTTTCATTTGTTTCCAGGGAATTTTTTATTTCTTTCTTGATCTTATTGGTAACCCATCCGTTATTTAATAACATGCTATTTAGCCTCCATGTGTTTGAATGTTTTTGAGTGTTTTTACTGTGGTTGATTTCTAAATTCATGCCTTTTGACCTGAGATGCTTGATATGATTTGATTCTTGAACTTGTAGAGACTGGTTTTGTGTCCTATCACATAGTCTATCTTTGAAAATGTCCCATGTACACTTGAGAGGAATATATGTTCTGCAGCTTTGGAGTGAAATGTGCTGTGAATATCAATTAAATTCATCTGACAGGGTGCTATTTTGAGTCACTGTTTCTGTGTTGACTTTTTGTCTGGAAGATCTACCCAGTGAAGTCAGTGGGGTGATAAAGTCCATGACTATGGCTGCATTGCTGTTGATCTCTCCCTTACAGCCCTTAAGGTTATTATGGATAAGTCTTTATTTATGGGCTTTTAAATTCTTTGTGCCTATGTTTCTCTCTCTATTTCTTCTTATTATTATAGCAGTCCCTGTAACATTTTTTGCAATGCATCTATTTCTACTTCTCATTAAAGCAGTTCTTTTAACATTTCCTGCAATGCTGGGTTTGGGGTGATAAACTCCTTTAGCCTTTTCTTTTTGTCTGAGAAGCTCTTTATTTCTCCATCTACTCTGAATGATAGTCTTGCTGGATAGTGTTGTCTTGGTTTCAGATCCTTGTTTTGCATTACCTTGAATACTTCATGCCATCCCCTTCTGGCCTGTAGAGTTTCTGATGAGAAGTCATCTGACAGCCTTATGGGAACTCCTTTGTAGGTAACGTAATGCTTTTCTGTTGCTGCCATAAGATTCTCTCTTGGTCTTGAATTTTTGACATTTTAATTATGATGTGTCTGGGTGTGGGCCTCTTTGGATTCTTTTTGCTTGGGACTCTCCGTGCCTCCTGAACTTGTGTGACTTTTCCTTCAGCAGGTTACGGACGTTTTCTGCCATTGTTTCTTCAAACAGGGTCCCTAACCCTTGCTTGCTTTCGACCTCCTCTGGCACTCCTGTGATGTGAATATTGTTACATTTCATGTTGTCCCACAACTTCCTTAGACTGTCTTCCTGTTTTTAAATTGTTTTTCTCTCTTAGGATCTCTGATTGAGTGACTTTTTGTACCCTGTCTTCTAATTCACTGATCCAGTCCTCAGCTTCCTCTATCTGCTGTTTATTCCTGCCAATGTATTTATTTCTGCTATGTCATTCTTAATTTCCTTCATAGTTTCCATATCTTTTTTCATGCTGTTGAGCATCCTTACAATCAGTACTGTGAACACTATATCTGATAGATTGCTTATCTCTGTTTCATTTAGCTCTTTTTTGGTAGACTTTTCTTGTTCTTTCATTTGGGGCCTCTTTTTTTGTTTACCCATTTTGGCTGCCTATTTGGGTTTGTTTCTATGTATTAGGTAGGCTCGCTAGGACTCTCAGATTTTTTTGGACAGTGTCTGGTACAGGCCAATGTCAGATGCTGTTTGTGACTGTCCCTGAGTACCCTGTTTGGAGCTATCAACAAAACAGAGGTCCCTTCTGTTGGTGCTGGGGCATTTGAACAGGACCAAGATGCACACCAAAGTCTGCTTTTCCTAGGCCTACGTCCAGAAGCAAGTCAGGCAAACATTCAAAGCACCCTGAGTTCTGCCTCTGCCTTCAGGCTGATTAATCTGATTCTCTTAATGAGCCTCAGGCTGTAGAAACTCCACGGGGTAAAGCAAGAGATTTTCTAGCAGGGCAGAGCAATTTCTTCCCCCTCAGGCAAAAAAGCTGCTTGGGAGGTAAATGTCTGCCTCTGCAGTATGGGGGAATGGCTGGGCACAGCAATCCAGAGGGGTGCCCTCTGAGCTCTGTCTCCAGTGCCCACAATCCCAGATTCTCCTCACACAGCTCCAGTCCACTCTGCTCGCCCTCTGCTGGAACTCAAGGTGAGTGGCTGCACATGAAACTTTGTGTGTTGCCTGTTTAAGGGGGTGCCTTGCATTTTCAGCCATTTCTCCCTGGCTTACAGGAACCCAGCTGCTTTTCACCGCCAGTTGTTATGTGGGCACTCTTCTCAGTTCTGGTGCTCTTGGCTGGGAAGCCCAGCCTGGGGTTTAGGCCCCAGGGTCCTCAGTGGGAACCCCCACAGCTGAGATATCCTTCCAGACCTGCAGCTGCTGCCTGTGGGAGCCACGCCAGCCCCCTCATGCCTCTGCACTTCCTACCAATCTGTATGCAGTCCCCACTTTTGTTCTTGGTTATGAGGGCGCCCTCCAGCTCATCTTCAGTTGCATTTGATTATTCAGGATTGTTTTCCTATATTTTTATTGTACTCCAGTTTATTCCTGGGAGAGTGTCAGTGTAGCTTCCATTCAGTCCACCACTATCTTTAATCTCTGACCTTCAATTAAAAATGATTGCTTTGCTGGGTAGAGTAAACTTGGTTGTAGGTTTTTCGTTTTCCTTACTTTGAGTGCTCCCTTGTAACTAACTGCTTTTCTCTTGCCACTTTAAAGATTTTCTCTTTGTCTTTAACCTTTGGTTTTTTAATTCTGATGAGTTCTAGTATGGGCTTCTTTGGGTTCATCTTGTTTGGGACTGTCTGCACTTCCTGGACTTGTAAGTCTATTTCTTTCACCAGGCAGGGGAAGTTTTCCGTTATTTTTTCAAGTAGGTTTTCAATTTCTTGCTCCCTCTCTTCTCCTTCTGCCTCCCCCATTATTTGAATGTCGCTACGCTTGAAATTGTCCCAGAGGTTCCTTACACTAAAGTCATATTTTTGGATTCTTTTTTATTTTTGCTCTTCTGGTTGGGTGTTTTTTGCTTCTTCATAGTCCAAATTGCTGATTTGATTCTCACTGTCCTCTGCTCTACTGTTGGTCACCTGTAAATTATTCTTGATTTCAGTTAGTGTATTCTTCATTTCTGCCTGATTCTTTTTTATGTTGTTGATGCTCTCATTAATTTTATTGAAATTCTCATTAAGTTCCTTGAGCATTTTTATAATCATTGTTTTGAACTCTGTATCTAGTAGTTTGCTTGCTCCCATTTCATTTTGTTCTTTTTCTGGAGATTTCTTCTGTTCTTTAATTTGTGGTGTTTCTTTTTCTCTGCATTTGGCTTCTTCCCTGTGTTTATTTGTATGTATTAGGTAGAGCTATTATATCTCCTGGAATTGGTAGAGTGGCTTTGTCTAGTAGGTGTCCTCTAGAGCCCAGTGGATCAGCCTCCCCAGTCACCTGAGTTGTGTACTTTAGATGCTCCCCTGTGAGGTCTGTGTTCACTGTACTGTTTTAGTTGAACCTTGATTACTGTTGGCATCACTGGGAGGGATTGATCCCCAGGCCAACTGGCTGTGAGGATAGGCTATAACTGTAGCACAAGAGCTGCTGTGCAGGAGCCAACCCTATGGAGCAGGACTTGCTTCAGTGGGGCTTTAGTGTTCACTGAGTCTGCCCCTTGAGTGTATTGCTTGTGGAGGTGGTAGGGTTGTAAACCAGTGTGATCTGAAGCTGACCAACAGGTGCACTGCCTTAGGGGGCCTCCCAGTAGGTGCAAATTCAGCCTCTGTCTGTGCCCTTCCCAGAGCCACCCAGCATGAGCTACACAGCAATCTGTAGGTGGCTGCTACTTGTGTTGAGCTTGGAGCTGCCCAGGAGGGGCCAAGCTATGAAACAAGGCTGGCTGCTGCTAGTGCTGGGCCTGGGGCCACTTAGCAAGAGGTATGGGGCATGCTGAGGCCAGCTGTTGCTTGTTTGAGAGATTTTAGGAAAGGCTGAAGCATGAGGCAAGAGAGGCCAGTTGTGTGGAAAAGCCACTAGAAATGGCTTGGATGAGCCTGCAATTAGGGTAGCTCAGGGTCTCCAGGAGTCACTAGAGCAGGGTGAAAAGTGTCAGCCAGGGTTATGGAGACTCATATATGGTGCAGCCTTTCAGCTCTGTGCCAGGATGGCTCATCAAAGGAACACTGGCCTCTGCTAGCACTTCTGTCTGGGAGAAAGCTGCTCTTCCAGCCCTCACCCTGATTCCAGGCCAGTTAGTTCCTCCCCAAATGTCCCAGGCTCCTTTCAAGCTGCTGCCCCAGTGCTGGAGCTCAGAGGGAGTGAGTCCTAGTAAATCTGTGCACAGGCAGTTTAAGAGACTGGGACTCCAACACCCTCAGTCTCCCTCAGTGTCAATCCCCACTGGTTGTTACAGCCAGAAGTTATGGGGACTTCTCTTTCATGGGCTAGGGGGCCTGATGTAGGGCTGGGACCCTTAGCTCCTGCAGGAAACCTCCACAGCCAAGATATTCGTAATTCTGTCCCATGTCTCCCTCCCCATGGGTCTTGATCTGCTTCTTCTTTAATTCCCTAGTCCTATAACTAGGGAATTAGTCCTAGATTCAGCTAGATTTCAGGTGGTTCTGAATGATGGTTGTTTTGTATTTTAGTTGTAATTTTGATGTGGTTATGGGAGGAGGTGAGTACTGTGTTTACCTATGCTGCCATTTTTGACCAGATGCTCCCTCTTGTTTCTTGAGATAGGCCTGTAATGATATAAACTTCCCTCTTATTACTGCTTTTGCTGCAACTCAGAAGTTTTGATATGTTGTATTATGATTTGCCTCTATATATCTTTTGATCTCACCTTTTATTCCTTCTTTGACCCAGTCATATTTTTAGTATTATGTAGGTGAATCTGCACGTATTTATGGGTTTCTTTTCCCTTTTTGCTGTTGGTTTCTAATTTCAAGGCATCATGGGCAGAGAATATGCTTAGTATAATTTTGCTCTTCTTAAATTTGTTGAGGCTAGTTCTGTGACCCAACATATAGTCTGTCCTTGAGAATGTTCCATGTGCACTGGAGAAGAGTGTGTAACCTGATGCTCTGGAATGAAAGGCTCTGTGAATGCCAGATATGTCCCTTTGGCCTAGAGTTTCATTTAAGGCTGATACTTCTTTATTGATTTTCTGTTTGGTTGATCTGTCTAGAGCCATCAATGGAGCATTTACGCCTCTGACTATGACTGTGATTTTGTCAGTTTCTCCCTTTAGTTCTGTGAGCAGATGCTTTGTATATCTTGGTGCTCCATGGTTGGGTACATATATATTAAGAAGTGTTATGTTTTCTTAACACAGTTTCCCCTTTATCATTATAAAATGTCCAACTTTGTCTCTTGTTATCTTTGTTATCTTAAAATCTGTTTTGTCAGATAGAAGTATGGCTACACCCGCTTTTCTGTGGATGTTATTTGCTTGAAGAATCATTTTTGCACCCCCCTTTTTTTAAAAACATACCTTTACTGATTTCAGAGAGAGGAAAGGAGGGAGAGAGAGATAGAAACATCAATGATGAGAGAGTCATTGATTGGCTGCCTAGCCCGCAACCTGGGCATGTGCCCTGACCAGGAATCGAACCCTGATCTCCTGGATCCTAGGTCGATGCTCAACCGCTGAGCCATGCCTGGCTGGGCATGCACCCTTTCATTTTGAATAAACCTTTGTCTTTGCAACTCAGGTGTGTCTTTTGAAGGCAGAATATGATTGGGTTTTGTTTTTTGATCTCCTCTGCTACTCTGTACCTCTTTATTGGTGAATTCAGTCCATTTACATTTAGATTAATTATTGACATATGAGGATTTCCTATACCCATTTTAATTTGTATTTTCCAGTAGCACTGTGCCTCCATTGGTTCTTTTCCTTTGTGTTTCTGTCTGTTGTTTTTGTTTGGTGGTATTCCATACTTCTTTCCTCTATGTCCTCATTTTTAAGGCTATGTGTCTTAATTTTGGGGGTTTTCTGTGTGGTTACCTCTAGGTTTGTTAAAAATATAGTTGCATATATACAGTAGTTTTTTCCTTTTTGAGTGCATCTGATCCCCATTCTCTGTTGCCAGTTCAGACCTTTACTGCATCCTCTTTTATGTTTTTAATGTCACAAATTATCTGTGCTATGCTGTAAGTTTTTTGGTGATCTTTCTTGTGGTGTTGTGACCTTATGCTCTTTGTCTCAGATAAAATAACCCCTTTGAGTATTTCCTGCAATGGAGCTTTTCTGGTGATAAAATCCCTGTTTCTGTATGTCTGGGAAAGTCTTTATTTCTCCTTCATATTTTAAGGATAACTTTGCTGGATGTATTATTCTTGGCTGGTAATTTCTCTTTCAGTTGTCTAAATTTTTGGTTCCACTCTCACCTGGCTTGTAGAGTTTCTTCTGAGAAGTCGGATGAAATTCTGATGGGTTTTCCTTTGTAGATCACTTCCTTTCCCTGGCTGCATTGAGAATTTCTTGCAGGTAATTTTTGACAGTTTTAATAAAATATGCCTTGGAGAGGACCGCTTTGGATTGAGGTAACTAGGTGTTCCGTTTGCTTCTTGGGCTTGAAGATCTACTTCTTTCCAGAAGTCTGGGAAGTTCTCAATTACTATTTGTTTGAATAGGCTCTCTGTTCTCTTCTCCCTCTCTTCTTCTTCTGCTATGCCTATTGTTCTTATATTGCTTTTTTTCTTTTTTAATTCTATCTGAAGATACTTTTCAGAGAGAGTGGAAGGCAGGGAGGAAGGGGAGGGGAGAGAGAAACAACAATGTGAGAGAGACATATAGATTGGGTATGGGTTGCCTCCTGCTTGCAGCCCCAGGGTGGAGAGAACCTACAACCCAGGAATATGCCCTTGACCAGGAATTGGACCTGTCACCATTTGGTCCATGGGCCAACACTGTAAGCACTGAGCCAAACCAGATAGGATTATATTGCTATTTCTGATGGAGTCTGATAGTTATTGTAGAGCTCTTTCTTTCTTTCTTTCTTTCTTTCTTTCTTTCTTTCTTTCTTTCTTTCTTTCTTTCTTTCTTTCTTTCTTTCATGCTCAGGTCTCTTTCTTCTTCCCTCTGCATCATTTCTAGATTCCAATATTCAGTGTCACAGATTCTTCCCTCCATCTGGTCAGCTCTGTTTCCTAATCTTAGTAGTTCACTCTCAATCTTCTTAATTGCATGCTTCACTGACAGGATTTCTGATTGGTTCTTTTTAAAGTTTCAGTCTCTTTGGTAAAGTACTCATTTTGTTCATCACTCTGTTTTCTGAATGCATCGAATTGACTGTCTGTATATTCTCTCATCTCCTTGAATATTTCTGGAACTGCAATCCTGAATACTCTGTCATTTATATCACATATTTTCATGTTTTCTTTCTAAGCTTCCTTGTTACCATGGTTATTCATGGTATTTGCTGGTCTCCTTTGCCTAGGTATCTACCGTATTATTTACCTTTCTCTAGCAGTTTTCCCTGAAGAGGTCTTTCTACCATTGTCCAGTAGATTGTGCTGGATCACAAGATTTTTACCTCTGTGACCTCCCAGAGCTGTCCTCCTTTGGCTTCCATCAGACAGTACAGCAGCACTGCTTGGGGTGGGGTTTGTTTTGGCCTCACAGTAATGGTGACCCCAGACCTCCATGGGGTCCTCCCCATAGGCCCCACCTGGGGATCAATCACAGAGGGAAGCAGCAGTTCTACTGCAATAGCTCTTGGTTTGCAGATAATGTGCCCCTGCACCCAACACCAAGGGCCAGTTTGGGGAGGCAAGTTTGGGGAGTCTAAGGGGCGGCAGTGATCTGTGGCCTGGTTTCTTTGTTCTGAGACACCATCCCGGACAGCAGATAGACATAGCAGAACCCCTACCCTGTGTCCATGCCTGGGTGTCTGCTGGCTAAGCTGCTGTTCCCACCACTTTTCCTGATGGAGAGCCACCAAGACTCTATGTTCCTCCCTGCCCAGCATCTCCTGCTATCACAGGTTTCCTCCCCTCTCCAGGACTGAGCTTGTTGCCATCTCCCAGCTGCAGGGCTGCAGCTGTGGCCATCTGGGCCCTTCTCTTGTCTTGCCTCCTGGTTTGTTACCATTTGCCCACCTTTAGATGCTTCATTGTGCAGGTCTCTCAGGTGTGCTTCTATACTGAGCAGAGAATCCTTTGTTGAGTTATAGTTGATTAACTTGTGTTGAAACTGAGGGGATCTCTCACGCCGTCATTCTCTGATGTCACTGTGAGAATTAGTTTTGAAATAGTCCCTTCACCTGCCCTATGGGCTACTCACTGTGCCTCAGTTTCTGTATCTGTAGAATGACTTAACAGTGCACGCACACTTTCTTGGTGAAATATTGTGCATAAGAGGCTGGTGCACACACACACCTGTTTTGCTTGTTGTTAAGGAAACAACTGTAGATATAAGCATATTCAGTCAAGTTTAATCCTACTGCACATCTCTTCCCAGGCCTCTCCATAATGCAATGGATGATGATCATTTGGAAATTCTTCACTTGCTCCTCTCCTACAGTGCTGACCCCACTTTGCCTACCTACTCAGGTAGAACTGTTATGGAAATGGCTAACAGCAAATCTGTGGAAATGTTCCTGGCAGGTAGGTAATTTCAAGAAACAAGAATGACAGTAATTATTTTGGTGATTAGCCATTGATTCTATATTTACTTTCACCTATTTTTCCTAAAGTTTAAGATTTCTTAAAATTACTTGCCATTTCTATAAATGCATTTTAACTTAGGTATGCTTCATAGTTTTACATTTTGAGTCTATGTGAAATGGAAATCTCAAACCTCCCCTTCATGAAGTTAGTTGCACGGTTCTCTAGTCAGCAGATAAGCTGCTGTTTAAACCCAGGTCTTTAGAGGATCCCTAAAGTAGAAGAAGCACAAGGTTTCCATAAATCGCTAAATTCTTTATTATATAGTTATTGCCAAAGAATGCCACTGACTCACATGGTAATAAACAGTTGTTTATATTAACTTACACTTACTTACTGAAAAAAAATCTTAGTCAGAGGTAAATGTAACATTTCTTTATTTTTGTGTATGATAGCTAAAATATTCTTAGCTTTCCAGTCTTGCTTCTGTTGGTCAGCTGGGATGTTAGAAGTGATCTGTTCCTAGGCAAGGTGAGTGATTAGGTATTTTGGCTCATATCAGAGAACAGGTTGTTGGAGAATTGCATCCTTGTGCAGCAAGGGACTTTATGTAAGAAGTAACATGCCAGCCTATTCTGAATTTATTTTAAAAATGCCATTTAAGTCTGTTAACATTTGTTCTATGAGCAGGTTTTATATGGTTATTTTTTAAATTTATATAATTTTTCTTAAATCTTTTAAAATATTTTTTTGCATTTATTCTGGTGGCGTTGGTTAATAAAGTTATGTAGGTTTCAAGTGTATAATTCTATAATGCCTCATCTGTATATTGTATTGTGTGTTCACCACCCCAAGTGAAGTCTCCTTCTATCACCATGTATTCTCACTTTACCCTCTCCTACCTCCCCTTCTCCCTTTCCCTCTGGTAACCACCATACTGTTGTCTCTGTCTATGGGGTTTCTTTGTTTTGCTTTTTGCTTAATCCTTTCAACTTCTTTCATCAAGTCCCCCAACTGCCCTCCCCTCTGACAGCCGTCAGTCTATTCCATGTGTCCATGCCTCTGTTTCTATTTTGTTCTTCAGTTTATTTTGTTTGTTAGATTCCACATATAAGTTAAATCATATGGTGCTTGTCTTTCTCTGACTGGCTTATTTCCCTTAGCATAATGCTCTTCAGGTCCCTCCATGCTGTTACAAAAGGTAAGATTTCCTTCTTTTTAATGCTGCGTACTATTCCATGGTATAAATGTACCACAGCTTTTTTCATCTACTCATCTACTGATAGGCACTTGGGCTCCTTCCAGATCTTAGCTATTGTAAATTGTGCTGCTGTGAATGTAGGGGTGCATATATTCTTTCTGATTAGTGTTTCAGGATTCTTAGGGTATATCCCCAGAAGTGGGATAGCTGGGTCAATTGGCAGTCCCATTTTAATTTTTTAAGTAATGGCCATACTGTGGCTGCACCAGTCTGCATTCCCACCAGCAGTGTACTAGGGTTCCCCTTTCTCCACACCCTCTCCAGCAGTTGTAGTTCGTTGATTTGTTGATGGTAGCCATTCTGACAAGTGCAAGGTGATACATCATTTTGGTTTTGATTTGCATCTCTTGGATGGTTAGTGAAACCAAGCATCTTTTTATATGTCTATTTTATTTTTAATTATGGTTACCCTAACATTCAACATTAAAATTCCCCTTAAACTCTTTCAAGTGTACAGTTCAGTACTGTAAAATATATTCAGTGTTGTACAACCGATCTCTGGGGCTTCTTCATCTCGCAAAACTGAAAATTCATGCCCATTATACATAAATTTTACTTCCCTTCTCCCCCACATCCTCTGGCAAGCAGCATTCTCCTTTCTATTTTTATGATTTTCACTACTTTAAATGCCTCATATGAGTGGAATCTTACAGTATGTGGCATTTTGTGACTGTTTTATTTCACAGAGCATAATTTTTCAAAGTTTATCCATGTTGTAACATATGAAAGAGTTTCCTTTTTAAGGCTGAATATAATATCCATTGTGTGTATGTGCCACATTTTGTTTGTCCATTCATCCATGGTTGGACATTTGGGTTGTTTTCACCTCTTAACTATCATGAATAGTGTTGTCATGAACATGAATCTGAATATATCTGAAATCCAACTTTCATTTATTTTTTGTATGTATTTAGATGTGAAATTGCCCATTCACATAGTAGTTATATTTTAAATTTTCTCAGGAACATCCATAGTGTTTTCCAAAGTGGCTGTACACTCAGGTATGTGCCCCCCCAGGATTCAAAACTGCGACCTCCCAGTCCATAGGATGATGCTCCAATCAATTGAGCCTCATGGGCCAGGGTTGGCTGTACTGTTTTACATTTGCATCAGCAGAGCACAAATTTCCAAATTTCTGAAGATGATCACTAACACTGTCTTCTGTTTTTATTCACAGTGACCATCCTAATGGATATGAGGGAATATCTCATTGTAGTTTTTATTTGCATTTGCCTAATGATTAAATAATGTTGAGTATCTTTTCATGTGCTTATTGGCCATTCATAAATCTTCACTGGAGAATTGCTTATTCAAGTTCTCTGTCCATTTTTAATGGCTTATTTGCTTATTTGCTGACTTGTAGAAGTTTCTTATATCTTCTGGCTCTTAAACCCTTATCAGATATATGGTTTGCAAATATTTTTATTCAGTCGGTTGCCTTTTGCTCTGTTGTTTCATATAATGTGCAGAAGTTTTGAAGTTTGATGTAGTCACATTTTTGTGCTTTTGCTTTTTGTTGCTGTGCTTTTGGTGTCATGACTAAGAAACTACCACTAAGTGCAAATTCCAGAAGCCTTTCCCCTCTCTTTTATACTTTTAGGTCTTATGTTTTATCTCTTTAATCCATTTCGAGTTAATTTTTGCCTATAATGTAAAAAGAGTTCAGCTTTATTCTCTTCCCCTCACCATTTGTTGAATAGACTTTCCGTGCCACATTGTGTAGCCATAGCACCTTGTCAAAGATTATTTGACAGTATATGTGGCTCTGTATTCTGTCCCTTTGGTTTGTATGTCTGTGTTTATGCCAGTACTATACTGTCTCAACGACTGCTACTTTGCAGTACGTCTTGAAATCAGGAAGTGTGAGTTCACCAACTTTGTTCTTTTTCAAGATTATTTTGGCTATTTGGGACCCCTTGAGGTTCCATATTAATTTTAGGACATATTTTTCTATTTTTGCAAAACACCCCCAAAAACTGTCATTGGAATTTTGATGGGGTTGCATTGAATTTGTAGGTTTAGGGTGGGTGGGAGGGGTAGTATAGACATTTTAACAATATTTTCTTCTAATCCACGAATATGGACTCTTTTTTCATTTGTACATATCTTCTTATGTTTCTTTCACAAAGTTGTAGTTTGTAGTGTATGAGTCTTTTGTCTCCTTGATTAAGTTTACTCCCAAGTATTTATTCTTTTTGATACTATTGTGCAATTGCTATATTTCCTTTTTTCATTCTTTTAGTGTATAGAAATGCAACCAATTTTTGTATATTTGACCATGTATCCAGCAACTTTCATGAAACCCTTTTATTAATTTCAGTAAAATCAGGTTGCTGTTTTTTCTCTCCAGCTTATTTAAAGGACCTACAGGATCCCAGTCATGATGAGTGTAATGGCCCTTGGGAGTTCTATGGAAGTTCTGTGTGTGGCGAGTGACATTATTGCTTTCAGTTTGGGGGAAGTGAAAGAATAGAGCATTTCTTGCTGTTTTCGGCTGAGGTGAAGAAGGGTGGTGGGTGGGGTAAGCAAGGATCATTAGGAAATCATCTCTGGTTGTTTGGTATTGTTAAGTTGATGAGAGTTGAAGTCTTCATGGGCTCTCAGGACTCATTTCTCTCTCTTCCCCTCCACTAATTAGAACTAGTTAATGAAATAGGATATAATATTTTAGCAAACCCTCTGGGACCAGAGGACCAGAATGATGAAGATAAGGCTTACAGTGATGTGTTTGAATTTGAACTTTCTGATAGCTCCTTATTACTATCTTATAATATCCAAGTGTCTGCTTCTCAGGGATAAGCATGTATATCATGTAGTTGAAAAGTATCTGACTGGAACATAAAAACCTTTTTAAGTAGATGAGGGTGGGTGAGGGAGTTCTAAGTGTCCATGAACCTCACTTACTGTACTTTCCTGGAAAATATTAATTATATACAATGGGGATCGGATTCACAGCACAGTATAAAATATCATCATCAGAACACTATCAAGGCAAATAAGGGTCTAGAGCCCAAAGCATTGAAGTTGTCATTCGCTCGAATTCCACAAAAGAGTTGTTCCCTTGGATACTTAAGTAGGAAGTCTCTGGTGGGGAGTTTTAGAAGCTCCTCAACATGCCATTGAAGGGGTGCTTTGGGGCACATGAAATGTATATAGCACTATATTGATAATCTCCCTTCTTATATAGGGTTAGAAAAATTATTATTCCTGGTTCCTGGGATCTTTGCTGTCATCACATTTGGTCCCATTCAGTTTTGCCCCATGATTTTCCTTGGTGACCAATCACAAGGGGTTTACTTATCAAGAGAATTGTTCCCTGCTTTGTATTAGCAAAAGTGCTTAATAAGTAGCATCATCTTCAGGCTCCGTAGCTATAAGTATGTATGCCATTATAAACAGTGACATCATAAAGTTGTGTCGCAGGGTCTATGGAAGGAATGTAACAATTTGGTTCTCAAAAGTATAAATCCCAAAGGAGATAAGAGTGATGTGTTTGAATTTGAACTGTCCCAAAGAAGAGACAACCTTCTTTGTTTAAAATGGTCTATTAGGGGGGAGGGGAAGAGGAGAGATCAAAAGGTGTTTGTAATCAGTCTTCTTGGGTTGGGGTACAGACTTCCCTCAGTGGGACAGATTGAGAGTTATACCTTCAACTGTGGTCAGAACTGAGGGAATAGGACTTGTTTCTATCAGCAGTGAAAGCAATCTAGTGGTCACTGTGATGAGTTTCTCTAAGGTCTTCCTCCTACCTTCAAAAGGCAGTGGTTGTCTCTCGATGTTCTCTTAAAACAACATGAACCTAGGATTACTCTCCCTTACCTTGAAAAGAAAAGGTTGATCAAAGAGGAGGGGTGTAGCCAAAAATTGACAGGCAGATGGAAGTGGAAGTAACTGTTTTAATGGCTTTAGACTCGACTGGTTTAGATGGTAATTAATTTGGGGTGGGGGCACTTTAAATTTCCCCAGAAGCTTTAACCACCTTCTTTTTTTATTTCATAGGCCACAAGACTGGTTTTTGCTTTCAGATGTGCTTTAAAAATTGGAAATACCATTCCGCACATTTTGCTGCAATTTTCCAAACGTAGAAATTGTCACAATTGCAGAAGCAGAGTTTTACAGGCAAGTTTCAGCAAGTCTCTTATTCTCTTGTCCCAAAGACCTGGAAGCCTTCAGTACAGAAAGCAAGGAATTACTAGATTTGGTTGAATTCACTAATGAGCTTCAGACTATGCTTGGCTCCTCTGTGGAATGGTTAAATCCCAGTGATGTGGCCTTGTAGAAGGACTGCAGGTGAACAGTCTAGTCCTACTGTGTACAGTGTGTTTTGGTCTCAATCCTGTGCACACTTGTTAAAATACAACTATTTCTGTGAAGAAGGGACATTATATGTGGAAACATTTATGCTTTATCTAAGATGCTCAATTGGAAGACTAGAACAGTACCTCTGATATTAAACTTAAATTAGCTTTTGTGAAATTGCTGAACTGTTTTACTTTTAAGTATACAAAAACTGCTGAAGAATAAGTTTGCTTTTACTTGACACATTGCTTTTTCTTTTTTTTTAAGGGAAAAACAATTAAATAAGAAAGCCTAGTCCACTGGCTTTGTTTTCATACAAAGCCCTGGCGACAGAGACTGTTAACTTTCAAAACTGAGGTCATCAAAATTGAAAAGGTGTTTGGGAGTATAAATTCACTAAATGGCACTTCATGTTATAACTTTGTTTTGTTTACAGACTATAGGCTATTCACCAGATATGTGCTATTGGATATAATTCAAATTAAAACCACATCCACACACACAACAAATTTTGTGGACTTTATGTCTTTACTTAAAAGCTACAGAATTAATTTTTATGCCTCAACTAGGTTGTTTATGTATTTTCTTGCCTTATTTAAAGACTTTCAACTATTTCTGCACCCACTATAGAATATTGAAAATTATCCTAAGTTGAATTTGCTTAAAAATCTACTAAACTAAACTTCATTGAATTGTGTTTTAAATGTTTATTTTCACTTTATAAGTAAACTCTCTGCCTTTTTTAAATATTCTGAAAAGGCAATAAAACTGTTGAGAAAATGAAAAAAAGTATCGTGTGGCTCACGTGTTTCTAAATAGTATTGGCTTTATTGCTCTTAAAAATGACCAAATTTTTATTATCATATTTGTATCTTTATACTCTCTATAAACCAAAGCAAACTGGAAAACACAGAGGAAATCTATTCAGAATATGATCTAGAGTCCTGTCCTAAAATCTCAACTCTAGGAGTGTGTATATGTATACATACATACATACATATACACACACATACATATTAACATATGCAAAGATGTTTACATAAACCTTTGTTTTCCAGAAATGTTTAGTGTAGTAAAATACATACACTATAAAATTTACCAAATTATCCACTTTTAAATCTACAGCCATATAAAATATATTCCTAATGTTTTGCTACCTACCATCTCCATCATCTATTTCCATAGCTCTTTCCATCTGTGAAACTAAAACTCAAATCCCCTCTAACAATAGATACCCATTCCCCCCAACTCTGTTCCCTGATAACCACTATTCTGTTCTACTCTGTCTCTGTGATTTTTGACTATTCTTAGTACCTCATAAAAGAAGAGTCATTATGTATTTGCTTTATTGTTACTGGCTTATTTCACTAGCACAGTGTCCTCCAGGTTCACACATGTTGTGGCATATTTCAGAATGCCCTTCTTCCTTAAGGCTAAATAAAATTTCATTGCATGTATATGCCACATTTTGGTTATGCATTCATTTGTTGACAGAACTTGGGTTGCTTCTGTGTTCAGTTGTTGTGCATAATACTACTGTGAACATATGTGTAAAAATAATTGCTCAAGACCTTTTTGTGTTTTTTCTTTTTTTTTTTTTCTTCTTTAGTTTTACATCCAGAAGGGTAATCCCTGGTTTATAGGAAAAGCTATTTTAATTTTTTCAGAGACTGCCATTTTGTTTTCCATAGCAGCTGTACGATTTTACATTTCTACCAACAGTGAAGAGATTCCAATCTCCATCTTCACCACCACTTATTATTGAAATTTTTTTTTTTTAATATTTTGAGTCCAGTTTGTGTATTTTTTTCCTTTTGTTGTTTGTGCTTTTGGTGTGATGTCCAAGAAATCATTGCTAAGTTCAGTGTCACGAAGCTTTTGTCCTATGTGTTTCTTCTAAGAGTTTTAGCTCTTATATTTGGGATTTTAGCCATTCTGAGTTCATTTTTATATATAACATGAGATAAGAAAACAGCTTCATTCTTTTGCATATGGGTATTCAGTTTTTCTAGCACCATTTATTGAAAACACTGCCCTTTCTCCATTGAATAGTCTTGGCACCTTTGACTATATATTTGAGGGCTTATTTCTGAGCTTCTATTTTGTCACATTGACCTTTGTCTGTCTTTATGCCAGGACCACACTGTTTTGATTACTGTAGCTTTGTCGTAATATTTGAAATCAGGACATGTGAGTCCGTCAGTTTTGTTATTTTCTGAAGGTTGCTTTGGCTACTCAGAGTCCCGTGCAATATCACATGAATTTTAGGATAGCTTTTCCTATTACTGAAAAAGAAATGTCTTTGAGATTTTGATAGGGATGGTATCGAATCTGTAGATCACTGGGCAGAATGGACATCATTAGAGGATATCACTAGCAGATTTAAGTAGACAGAAGAAGAAATTAAAAAAATGGAAGGTAGATCAATAAAAAATATTCAGTCTAAGGAGCAGAAATTTTAAAAATTGAGAAAATTAATACAGCCTGGGAGACCTGTGGGACACCATCAAATATACAAACACAGGCATAACAGGAGTTTAAGAAATGATAGAGAAAAGGAGCAGGAAGAATATTATTTGAAGAAACAGTGGCTAAAAATGTCTCAAATTTGGTAAGACGTTAATTTACACATAAAAGAAACTCATCCAACTCCAAATAGGTAGACAAAGATACACATAATAACATTGTGATTGAAGTATATGTATTTGATTTTCAAACTAAACACATTCTTGAAATCAGCAAGACAGAATTGACTCTCAAGTTAAACTGAAACTTAGTATTTATAAATTAAGGGCTAACTTATATCATAAGCTATAGTGGTAAGGAGACAGTGAGATGACATGCTTAAACATTAAGAGAAAAAGCCAACCAAGAATTTTATATCTGACAAAATTATAGTTAAAAAATGAAGCAGTAATTAAGACACTTGCTGATAAAAAGCCAAGGGATTATTAGTGTACTGCTCTCCAAGAAATCTTAAAGGGAGGCCTTCAGATTGGAATAAAGGATACTGGACAGAAATGCAAAGCTATCCTATAAAATAACAGTGGAAAAGGTGAATATAAATATCTATATTGTATTTTTATTTATAAATCCTTTTTTAAAAAATATGATACAAAGGCCAATTGAATAAGCTTCAATTATCTTTGAAGGCTAATGTTTTATCTTTAAACTTCATGCAAATGTCATTCTGTTCCATGATTCTTGCATGTTTTCTTCTGCTGTTAAAGTAGAAACGTGGTTGTCCCTAAACATTTCCCAGTAAAAACGGTGCTACAGAAGTTGCCTCAGGTTTATCTTGGGACAGCCTGTTCCTCAGGGTCATCTCCATGGGTCTTCTTTTATGCCAGCTTGGTAGTCAGTAGTTATAACAATGGCAAACTGTCAACAACTACAGCACATAGCTTGGATGATAAGAGAGAGAGAGAGAGAGAGAGAGAGAGAGAGAGAGAGAGACAGCTGGCTGGCAGATGTGAAACCCTGAGTCTAGAATTCCCAGGTAGTCTGTCTCCCAAGCAAGTACAAATAAGGACCTACTGTGCTTTCCTTCTGAGATAGAAGCATTGACTGTGTTAGAGCCATAGATATAAAAAAGCCCCAGTAGGAGGCTCTGGAACTGATACTGCACAGCAGGGACTGGCACAGCTCCAGGCTGCAGCCAGCTCCTAAACATGCCAGTGACTCCTGCACACCACCATTAGGCTCTTGGAGTCAGGGGCCCATATGCACCCTCAGGTATGTCTTCTTTCAGTCCCGAGCTGTCCACCTAGCTATTGCACTGCCCTGTCTACCCAGCAGGCAGCATATGCCTAACAAACTGCTGTCCTGATAATTTCTGTCCCTCCAACTGCCTGGGATGTAGCGGTAGCAAGAAGGCAACCAGAGGACCACCCAGGTAGTGACCCTTGAGTCTCAAATGTCTCTTAATCAAGGACTCACCCATCTAGCTTCACTTGCCTTCCAGCTTTAACCCGATTCCTAAAGATATGGCAGAACCCAAGCACCCAAGCTCAGGACACTTGCAGCCTCTCCAGCCGTTTTGCACAGCTCAGCCTTACCCTTTCCCTGTGCTAACTCGCTCCAAGCCACCACCTGTCCAAAGGGCACCTGAAGCTCTTGTTGGGAACAACCCACACACCTAGTAGTACTGAAATCCTTTAGGTATAAAAAGAAGAGAGCTTCTGATAAATGGGTTATGGTGAAAAGGCCAGTTGCTCCATTCAAGATTGGCTACTTGTGCTTGGTCAGATCAAGAAACCACCTCCCTGGGCAGGCAGTCCCACAAGGAACCACAGGAATAGTAAAGATTATCTCTTCCAGTGTTCTGTTTACATCAACACTGTTCTCCATGCAGACGAACTGATTGTTCCCTAGGATATGTTTGTTTTGTTTTCCATGTCTCTGTGACTTAGTGAAATTTGAGAGCAGTAGTTAGCATGCCAGTGAGGCCCCACAGTTTGTTTTCCTTAGGACTTGAGTGTACATGCAGCGTATATATTGGCTTATTTCAGTGATGCAAAAGGAATGTCATCCTGTCAGGAAATGAAGTCATGTAGACATGATAAGTTGGGGTAGGCAGCCTTTGGTTTGGAGGGTTGGGGTTTATGTCAATTTTAAGGAGCTGTTATGCCTATTAAAATAATTTTGTTCACACCTAGTGGGAGCTGTGAGTAGCAAGGGATGGAGACATGCTGCCTGTCTATTCTGCAGTGGGCTGGAGGTGAAAACCTGTTTGAGGATCACAGTACTCTTGGGCAAAGGGTCAAGCAAGCAATGTTTGGCTGTATCCTGATGTTGGTGAGTGGAGGTGTAAGGTTGCCAACAGCACACAGCACTCAGCTTAACAGGGCAAGTTCCATTCAACTACCAAACATATACTCATGCTTGGCTTCCAAAAACTTTAAACACAGGAGCAGTGACAGTAGTTGGCTTGTCGGGTGTCATGGCCTTTGAGGCTGTGTTGCGCCATTGCTTTCCACATCCAGTTCCAGCTGCTTCAGCTCAATGGCCAGTGCAGGTCATTGCCTGCCCACCAAACTTGCAGCCTCTGTGGTGTCACCCCTATGCATTATTCCTACTGTCCTGGTCCTAGTGCCACCTTGTCAACTGGGACAAGAATGCAGATGGAGGTTCAGTGGAAACAGTGCTCTGATGCTCGTCCCAGAGTAAAGAGTACTACAGAAACCCAGTCACAGCTTCTCTCACATCCCAAGGCTTTCTGAGAGCTTTTCAATTTGGTGTTCAAGATTCCACATCTTGAACAAGCTGTCAAGCTTAGGCATGTCAAGAGCTGTTCTGGAAACCCCCTCCATTCATCCTTGCAAGCAATCTTACTGCTTTGCCTCTTTCTGCCCCACTCCAACCTGCCCCCACTCACTGGGAGCCACTACATATGAGCCCAGAACCTGCAGGTATTTCTTAGAAACTCTCTCTTCTTCCTCCCTGCACCATCAATGCCAACCAGGACTCCTGGGTGCCTCCTAGTGGAAAAAGAAGACCATTTCTTAGGGAGATACTGTGAGGAAGACTGCAGCTAGTTTCTGAGTTATGAGTTGTCATATTTTGGGCTTTGTGATATGAAGGCACTGCCTTGCAACTAGAAGTCTCTCCAGTGGACTCAGAAAGTGCAACAAAGAGCACCCAGTTTTTGTCAGCTGGAAAGAATGTCATCTTGGAAGAGTACTATTTTGTTGTTTTTCCTTTCTGTGCAAGGGAGCCGTGCACTTACTGAAAGCTCATTCTCCTTTCCCACACACAAGCTTGCCAGTGGGACTGGTACATCTAGTTTCCTGAGGACTTGTGAGCACCAGAGTTTGTATGATGGGGGTCCACAAGTAAAGGGACTGTTGTCCTGAGGACTCTTCTTCACAGTAGGGAGGAAAGCCAATCGTTGAGAAAGCAGTCCAAGTCATGTATAAACTACACTGGCAGAAGTTAGAGCTGGCAGCCCTGATTAAGAGCATGATCACGGATGTGAATTCTCAGGGTTTGGTATACAGGATGGTGCCAAAGGCTAAAAGAACCTTGTCTGCAGAATAGGAGTCTTAGACACCTTGGAAAGATGTTGAGGCAGAGAAACAGAGCAAGGTCTCAAAAAAAGCCACCTACCTTACCAAATCCTGATCTTGTACTCCTTCAGGCAGGAGGAAAGAAGTCAAATCCTGATGGAGGATCTGATGAAATCATTGGAGTATATATTTTTGACTGTAGTGCCAGTTGTTTTCAGCTACTTCAGTGAAGAAATAAACTATGTGTCAAAACACAAACAGCATCTTTGGCTCAATTGTATAGCAATGTGATCTTGGAAGTGATGGAGGAAATACTTGAATGGTTAGGGTTGTGATGGAAGACAGGGGCAGTGTGGTTCCTGTCTAAATAGGATACAGTGGTCAGGTTATAATGGAAGAAAAGTGGGCAAGGGTGGTAAGGGCTGGGGCACAGTATGCAGAGTTGGGTCTTACTAATTATATAATTGGAAAGAGAGAAAAGCAGAGTCTAAGGCACAAGCTAAAAAGACATGGGAATTTTTAGAAGGAGGCAGAAATTACATTTGGAAAACAAATGTGAAGGGCAAGGAAAATGTATTTCAACTGCAGGTAATAATCCTGTATCTGCAGGGAAGACTATGGACAGTTATTAAAGAAAAAGGGTGAAGAGATAGTTGTGATTAAAAAACAAAGCAGGGCCCTGGTTCTACTAAAAAAGGAGTTTATCAGCCAGAGTACAAAGTGGGAGTTCAAAGTCACTCTTTGAAGTGACTAAAGAGTGAGACTTTATTAATAAATTTGGAATCTTGATTAAAGTTTAACCAGATTTTTAATTGTATCTTTCCTTTAGCCAGCCTCTTAGCCAGCAGTCAACAAACTGTGATCTGCATCCAGTCAGCCTACCAGCTGTTTTTAAATTTTAAAGTGGTTGGGGGCATGGCAGATATTTCATGTCACATATTTTATGAAACTCATTTTGTAATCATAAAGAAAGTTGTACTGGAATATAACCATGGTCATTCACTTACATATGTAGAGTTCAGGAGTTAAAATAGTGTATGGAGCTCTTGTTCTTTTGCACTGCTGCTTGGCATATTTGAAAATCATAGTAAGAGGAGGGAAGATGGCGGTGCTGTGAGAAACAGCAGAGCACCCCCTGCTCCCAGTCATGGACTCGATTTACTCCTAAAATCCTACATAGCCAGCTTGGAAAAACTGAAGAAACATATCTGAGTGGACGAAGTGTGAGTGGGGAGCACTGAAGAAACATCACAGAGTCTGGTAAGAGGGGGGGTCATAGGAAGGGGGAGTCCCCTGAAGCCTGTGCCCGGGGGCTTGGAGGCTGCAAAGCTCTGTCCCTGCGGGAGTGCGGATGGCATCCAAAAGTGGGAACCTCATACCCGGAGCAATGAGAGGGGAAGGAGCGCCCCGCACACAGGGCAGAGGGGCACAGGGGAGAGCTGAGCCCGCGAGGAGGGGACAGGGCCTTCCTAGGAAAAAAA